>NW_010311430.1:0-21067 GCF_000700745.2 Antrostomus carolinensis
GTTGGCGAGGCTGGAAAGTAAAGATACCGCAAGACTTGTAGCCAATTAAGATGTTAACCACACGGCGTACGGGTGTTTCCACAGCCTCGGGAGATTTAGATCTGACTCGGCACAGTACTGCTGTGCAACAGCTACTGATTAGACATTGCTACCTGGGAAAGATCATAGCTTTCAGTGATTACTTTTGAAGGTACTTATTTGCAAGCGTGGGGATTGTGAAGTGCTGAGGGTTAAACTACACCTTCGAGTTGGCAGTGGAGGAGTATGAAGTGCATCTGGGAGCTATTGCCAGATGTCTGCAGTTAATATTGGTGTAAATCTGTGCTATTTCCACTTCTGTCATGCTACATACCTCACAACAAGCTTAGTGCTCTCAAAGGCACAATAAGTAATGCCATAAAGCACTGCAGGTTTGAAAGCAATTTATGATGCAGCAACTTTGAAGTGTCTTTGGCTCAGATCAAACTGAGCAGTGTTGGAATAGAAAGCCAAATGCTACGAATTAACATAGAATCATAGAATGGTTTGGGTTGGAAGGGACCTTAAAGATCATCTAGTTCCAACCCCGCTGCCATGAGCAGGGACAGTTTCCACCAGACCAGGTTGCTCAAAGCCTCATCCAACCTGGCCTTGAACACTTCCAGGGAAGGGGCATCCACAGCTTCTCTGGGCAACCCAGCCAGTGTCTCACCACCCTCACAGGAAAGAATTTTGTCCCAATATCTAATCTAAACCTACCCTCTTCCAGTCTGAAGCCATTACCCCTTGTTCTGTCATTAACTGCCCTTGTAAAAGGTCCCTCCCCAGCTTTATTGTGTAGGCCCCTTCAGGTACTGGAAGGCAGCTGTAAAATTGTTGTACTTAGTGAGAAACATCAGCATAGAGAGATGATCCAGACATAATTTATATTCTCTTTGAATATTCATAAGCAGTAAAAAAGTCAAGTTAGGAGAATCAAGCCTCTAAATGCATGGAGTGTATTTGAGATGAATCAGACACCTGTGTTTTATTTAGTTTCATTTTAAATCACACAGTGCAAATAGTTTAGTTCATACTCAGATACAAATAACAAGGCTGCATGTAATTGATACATAATTTCTCACCTTAAGGCACTCACATTTTTTGACCTTTTACAATTGCCGTTAGTAAGTTACAGAAACTAAATGTGTGCTACTCTCCACATCCCTCAAGTTTTCAACCTGGCAGCTTCTCTTTGCTCAAATCTCCATTTTCCCATGGAAAGAAGCATCAGTTTGCTCTTCTCTTATATGTCAGAGCAGAAGGGGAAGAACACACAGCTTTGCAGATTCTTGTAGAAGAAAGGTGTCAGAGACAACATCAAAGCTTTTTTCCACAGTGTACATCCTTGTAAAATTTCCTTTTGAAGGCACAGAAAATCCCCTTCAAAATGTTACCACTGTCCTCAATGGCAGAGTCCCTGCCATAAAAGTGAGGCTTTAGCCTATCCTAAAGTCACATAATCCCAGAATGGTTTACATAAACAGTTTTTTTGCTAGTTCAAAACTAGACATGCATGTAAAGAGAAACACAGAAAAAAATTGGAGGCTTGTGGTGCAGCTGCACGGTAAGCCCATTAGCAGTCCAGGTACCAAAGGGAGAAAGGAAACAGCAGCTTTCCTGTGTTAGGACACTGAGCCCATGTCTGCAAGTATTCGTATGGGTTCCAAATAGTTATTTTCTGCCTCCAGTCCCCAAAAGCAAACAAATGTGTTAACAGAAGATTTGGGGAATTCACTCACCTTTTTTTTCTTCACCGCCTTATTTTCTTTCATTTCCGCATTGGTTTGCTGTTTGTTCTCCATTCTGTTACCTTGTTAGGGAATAGCTGAGGAAGAAAAGAGGGAAAGTTGTGGTACTGTTCTTCTGAGACTTTTTTTTTTTTTTAATAAAATCTGACTCAGGAAGGACTTAAAGAAGTGTGTAAGAAGCCTAGCTACTCCCTTCAAAAGTCAGGCCCTTGTTCAGGGAGGCAGAGCAGTTAAAAACAACTGAAAATACATGTTAACTGTGTTTAATAGTCTGCTCAGAGGGCAGCAGGCTCTTTGGAGCAGGAATAGTACTTTTTAGCACAACTAAAGCATGTAGAGGAAAAAAGCTACGGTACCAGACCCTTCACTGGATGTGCTGTCTCTGTTAGAGTAGGAACATCAGACCACTGCAACTACAAAAGGAGTTTATGTAGTCAGGTGGAACTACATTACTACAGCTGGGTTGCAGTCAGGATGTTTGGATTGATTGGTGGTGTGATTCTAATGACTATTAGACCTTATATTAGCTGGGATATTGCTCGTACACATTTGCAAAGGAGGGTTCCATTTATTTACTGCTCTGTCAAGAAAATTCTTGCCTGAACAGAACCATATATGCTTTAATAGTATTAAAGGAAATTTTAATCATCATTTATTAAGAAACTAAACTGATTTAGAACTAGATGATCTTTAAGGTCCCTTCCAACTCAAACCATTCTATGATATGATTTCTAGGTTTTTGGAGACAGTGGAATAACTGTTATTTACACTGTGCTTAATTAACTGAACAGACTGCCCAAGATCATACAATTTGGAATATGGATTACTGGGTTCTTCCATCTCAACACCTTGAGATGACAGTACATTTCAAGATCTCTGCTTGCTTGGACATTATGGTAACAACAGATCCAGTCCTGAATACAAGTTGTCTTGTAGACAAGAGTCTACAAGATAGTGAGCTATGATACATGGGGAGTAACAGTCAATTTAGTGAAACAGCAGGTTGGAGTGGAAATTGTGTTGAGACCATCACAGATACAAGAGGTTTTCTAAGAAGAAATTCTGTCTGATATGAGGCTATTATTTCAGATGGTTCCAAGAAATCAGACTGAGCTTTTAAGCAAGAGAAGCTAGAGACATGACAGCATCCTATAACACAAAAGCCAGAAAAATTCCCTTCTTCCCTGTCTACCTCCCAGGGCAGTCATTACTGAAAACCTGCAAACAATTCCTTTCCCTCTCCTGCAAAGAGCCTTAGTCAATTCCCACTAAATTACTTTTCAAAAAGAGCTTTCAAGGCAAATGTATTTCACTTTATAAGAGAGCTGCTTAGTCTTGTTATCAAACAGTTCACCTGTCCCATGCCACATTTAACAAGCTTACCAAAAATAATGTCAGACTCGCTCACTGCAGCACCCACATGCCATACAGTATTTCATATATAGATAATGTAGATAATTAAATTAATGAAGATTCTGTCAGAGCATGGACAAAGCATGATCAAACTAGAATTTAAGAGCTTACAAGACAAAGAGTATATGGGGCATAACACTGACATAGAAATAGCACAGGCTCAGTAATAAACAGTCTGCTAAGCATCTAAAGAAACATAATTCAACCTCACAGCTAAGCCACTAGCAAGGATGACTTGTATCCACCTTCCCTCACTGCGTACTGTTTTTATATGGCTGAATCTTCCTCATTTTCTTTCAGCAATCTTTAAAACACCTTTAAGATATGTCTGTTGTGTCTGGAACATTTAATTGTTAACAGTTCACCATCTGTGGAAGTGTTCAGATTGAACTGTCCCTCCAATATTTTGGGTAACCCTCATTTCACAACTTTTTAAACATACCCATTTGACTGTAGAAAAAGGAAATAATTGTCCATTAAAGGAATATTGTCCATATCCAGGACAGATATATATAAAAAATAATCTGGAACTTGTGTGCAGGGAAGAGAAACATGATTAAAGCAAGCAGAAACCTGATCTTCAGATTGCAGTGTTTGGGGAAGATGAAAGTGAGATTTGCACTGCTGCTAGTGGTGGCCATTCACTGAAAAGTTTTAACAGACAGGGCAGAAAAGCGTATTCTTTCCCCCTGAAGTTCATATTGCTAGTACCAGGTAAGTTGCTTAAGTTGTGGATCCAGAAATATTAATTCATTGTTCATTCTTTATCATGGAAGACTAGATCTGTCTGCTCCCTAGCTTGTACAGTTAGTCAGGAGGTGACCCACAAATCAGGAAAGGCTCTTTTATGTCAGTCCAGGGGACATCTGCCATTCCAGCATTACAGAGCTACAGTTTGCTTACCTACTCATCCAGCAGTTTATTTAGCAACGTATAGGTTGAGTTCATTAGTAGGACATGCAGTTCAACTGACTCCTACAAATTGTTAGCTTTGGCAAGGATGGCTCAGCAGTTAACCAAGCAGGAGCATTATGATTGGCACAGCAAACTGACTTGGGAGAGGTATGAATAAACCTACAGTAATCTAGGTTTGGTTTTGAACTTCTATTGAACATTCAGCATTCATTAACTGACTGCAAGTCAGGAAAAAACTATTGAAAAGCTGTCATGTTCACAAAAAGCAAATATGCAAAGGGAACTGTTTCAGATGAACTCAGATTTTAAATAGCCACATTTGTTATGTTAGATGACAAAATTGCCAAGGAGTTGACCACCTCAGAAAAAGTTGTGTTATAAGTCACAGTTATTAAGAAAAAACCCCAAACTAAGAAGAATATAAGACCTGGAATAGATCAATTATTGTTGTTGTCCAGTCTCAGTGCAAAGCGCTGTTTGGGCCAGTACCCAGTCAGAACCTATTTCCCATCTTGTTCAGGTGGCCTGGACTTAGACCAGGCCACCAGTCACTCCACCCAAGACACAACACAAGCAAGCTTCAGGCAATTTATTTGTGATATAAAAGGATCTGCTGACACAAATTCCTCCCGATGGACATACACAGCTTCCATGTCTGTCTCTCAAGTGCAAAATATATTACCTCTATAAAAAGAGTGTGTCTGTGTCAACAGTGCACTACTACACACAGGAAAAACATGGAAGTCAGAAGAGCAGCTTCCAGCTGACAAAGTTCACTTGTAATTATAAACCAGCACAGCCACTCAGGGACAGAAAGGGACTGCTTTGCACTCCTCAGAGTAAACCTCCTTCAGGCGTAGAACAGAATAGCTTGATTTCTTTTAAAAATGGGAAAAAGAAGCACTAAGAGAGACAACAATGCAATAGGGTGTGAGTTGCAAAGCTTTGGAAAACATGGTGTAAAAATAACCCGAATAGACTCAGTAAGTCCTATTGGGCCATAGACTGACATCTAATTTTGCCTTTGGGAAAGCAAAATTGTCCAACTTGAGGTCTTTGGTTCCCTACCCATTGTAATGGAAATAGGTAGATGCTTCAGATGACTTTTTTTATTCAACACTAAAACTCCATTAAAAAAGGATGGAGGAGAAAAGTTTTGAATCTTACTCCTGTCCTGTAGCTTGTGTGTTTTAGAGCTACTGCTGCTACCTTTTTCCACTCAACTCACAGCTGAAATTCTCTGTGGCTGACCACTTGTGTCTTTCAGTAAAGGAACCATCCTTGCAAGGTAACAGACTTAAGCTGAGGACTTCCCTGTGCTACCAGCTAGATGCTTCTGTCATTAGACTATGGCGTGTACTTCAATGAATGTGCTCCTCTCCTTGGTACTGTAAATCACACATACACACTCACACAAAAGATATCCACCACTGATTAATGAAAAGATTGATTAACTAGAGCATCTGATGTGAAGAACACATTTCAAGTTTCTGTGTCCCCCAAATCAGGAACAAGTTATGTATTAGATCATTGATAATGATATAACTATCTGGTTAAAATAGGCATTCTGGAAGTCCATTAGGATTTTCTTCTCAAGTAGTTTGATTAAGCTAGATCTATTCTGGTGCAAGCGAGACTAGACAAGTCAGTGCTTCTTACACTATTTATGGAAAATGTCAAACAGTCTCAATATTAAAATACCATTGCTGGGGTCAGGTGTGGCATGACTTTAATTTAGCACATAGAATTCTTATGGTACTGGACCATTTAGCAAGAGGTAATTTCAAATACTGTAAATACCCCAGCTTCTAGGAATACCTGTTCTCTTAAGTAATCAGCTGACAGTGTTCAAATATATGTATGTCTATCTATATCTGTAATATTAGTCCTAAAGTGTCTTTACAATACAATGGATTATTGTATCTGGATTTCAGTATTTCATACAAGCCACAATCTGATCTCTTATAATGAGAAGGGGAAAGACTGAATTTCTTTTTCAAAAAGAAATGTTGGGTTGTTGGGGTTTTCATATATATATATATATAAAGGGGGGAAAATTTAAGCTATTTTCCATATAAACCTATTGACAAGGAGGGAAGACAGAGAATTCAGATTTAATGTCTGCTCATAGAGAATCTGAGTACTTGACTAGCACAGGAAATTGTTTGTTTACAAATTTCACAAAATTTGTTTATACCAAGATAAATCTATTTCTCCCTCCCTGAGTCAAACCCTTGAGAACATTGCCAAATTTGAGAAGTTGCTCCAAAGTATCAACTCCAACTTCTAGGTGCTACTCACCACTTATCCACAGTATTCTTCACTTCCAGTGATTTCTGAAGTTCAGTGCCGTTCAGAAGCAGCCCTCCTCAGGATTACTACAGCAGCCCTCTTCTCTGAAATAGGGACTGTTAAATCATTGAATTAAATTCAGAGCCAGCTTTAACTCTTTTATACCTTTTCAGAAGTCATAAATAATTAACAATAAAAACAAAGAATAGTGTGACGCTTCAGCTGGAATTCATGCTATAAATCTTTCCTACCCAATAGAAAACAAACTGCCTTGTATGGCTGCAATACATACAAGAGGTCTTTGTTTCGGTTGCCACACAATGTGAAAAAGCTTTGCTTCCCACGTTCAAACCAGTAAGACATAAGAAATGCAAGTGCCTAAGGCTAGGCCTCGCATTCATATACTTTTACTCGATTACAAGTGACCAGGTGAAGGAACACCCACAGCATTCCATGTGTTGTAAATGGCTTTTAACAGTGATGTGTTGGGCCAGTTCTCGTGCGTGTGAGACAGTATGTGGTACTTGTCAGGAGTCACCCCTTTGCAAGGTTTTGAAAGGCTGGGACAAGACATACTGTGCAAAAGCAAAAACCACAGTGGTTTGTAAAAAGATTTATCTTGTCTGGCTGGCTTTTGTTTAAGTACTAAGCAAAACGTGGATCAGGACAAGAGCAGCAGTTCTGACTTGGATTTTGCTATCAATTCCTGACATCCCAAAGCTAAGCAGAGATAAAAATGCTTTTAAGTGTGAAAAGATGCTCTCTGTTTTAGCTTTTCCCCAGTGGTAAGTGTATTGCTTTCTCTGAAAATTCAATATATGTTAAATTGGGCTCATCAGCATTTCCTCAAGGACCTTAATAGCCAATTTAATTGTGTTATCTGTAAGCTTGCAAATGCTAAACTATCCAAGATGTGTTAGGTAGAAGCAGCTGCACAGATGTGAGTTGGCTGCAACTGTAAATTCTGGCTGGGATTTGAAGTAACTTTGTTCTTTTAGGGAAGGTGTCATTATTGATCATGTGGTGCTTGGTTTGTATTTCAAGTTATGATTGTTCTGGCAGCTCCTGCTGATCACTTTTGACCTTGTTACATAAATCTCAGTGAAGTTCTCAAAAGATATTACCATCAAATTTGCTTCAGCTAAACATAGGCATCTTTCTATAATTACAAGATGCTAATCAATGAAAGCACCACTTTGGGGGTACAGGAAAAGTTCTCAATAGGATGCCCTAGCATGTTTTATCTAAAAGTGTCTTAAACTTGTCACCTAATATCTTACAATTAACAGGAAAAAAGTAAAGTCTTGTACCCTAGCCCTTTGTAACACAGGTGTTACAGTGGTTATGAGGAAATAGGAGATTCTCCCCTCACTGTATGTGAGGTGTGAAAGTGAGGGAGCAGACAGATAAGGTTCAAATGTATCTTGTATCTTAAATGCAAGTGACAGATGATACCTTCCAGACCTATATACATTTAATTTACATTTTACATAATCTACTTTTCAACTGAAATGTTCACAATTTTAAATTAATCTTAAGTGATTAGGTTTGTGACATCTAAAAGCAAGGTGCACCACTACTTAGGAGCATCCATCATTTGTGGAAAGGACTTGTTGCTCAGCATGTCCCATGATTAGCATAAGGACAGGAAAATAAATAAGACAAGGCTATAAAGCTGGCACAGCTACATTATGAAATCAGTTATACATGGTTATGTAGACTTTGGGAAGACAAGCCTGTTCAAACAGCATTCATTCAAGGATGGCTGAAGAGCAGCCCACTCCATGCTAGAACTAATCCTTTCAGACTAAACAAAGCTACTGCTTTGATCCAAGTTTTCCCAAGTTTTACATTCAAGTTTATAAATTTGGCTTGTATCAACTTGAGCAAGAATACAAAGAAACCATCTCAAGGGCAACTTATGCAGTCATGACCAAGAAAGAGCACAAACAAGAACTGCTGTGTTAAATACCACACAATAAATCAGCAAAGGATTTTTAAAATTGAAATCTAAACACAACAGAAAAAAATAGAGAGAATCTTGAAAAGCAAGCCTAAATTGAAAGCTCACAAACTAAATATTCAGACAGAATTCTGTGAAATTTTAATTTCAGGTTCAAGATGAATTTTTTAATTGTTAGGAAGCTAGAAACAGAAATGCTGGAGTACATGTGATAACCAGAGAGTATACAACATATGGAACTATGTGTGAGTGCTCATTCACACAAAAAGATGTAGCTGGTTTCTGTGCAGGTAGGTTCCTTTAGAAATTCAGTCTCAAATTGGTAAGCCAAACTGATGCTTAGATTTTAGTTCTATAAAAATACCCTGATATGGCAAAGCAGTAGTATACAGTTTTGTTTTACACCTAATTCCATAGGAAAACTAGACATGTAAATAAATACTTTACTAGTAAAAGTAAGAACATCTAACTTCATACTGAGTCAAACCCCAAAAACTGGATTTTGGTGTCTTTCATGGCTGCATGTC
Organism: Antrostomus carolinensis; assembly: GCF_000700745.2. Classification (NCBI taxonomy): domain Eukaryota; kingdom Metazoa; phylum Chordata; class Aves; order Caprimulgiformes; family Caprimulgidae; genus Antrostomus; species Antrostomus carolinensis. The sequence goes on from NW_010311430.1 coordinate 8,880, forward strand.
CTTGATGGAAATATATCATGTTCCTGCACTGCTAAAACCAAAGTTTTGAGAGAAAAGCCAGGACACCAACCATTTTTATTAAGTAGTCTTTTCAGTTTAAAAATATCAGAGTTCCCTGTACATAAGTGTCAGTACAAACAGGTGTAACTGATTGGCGGTGGGGCGAGGGGAAACTGAACAAGAATATTGAATATTTGAAAACAGCTTTTACTGATTACTACATAACAGCGCTTTGGAACAGCTACAGCAGAGTATTTCCCAGTTCTTTAGAAAAAAAAAGTGGTTAATAATTACCCTTTTTTGTGTTGGCTGTTAGTGTTGTTTTAACTATTTTCTTTCATTTACACATGCAAGTCTGGTATGTCATCATTTAGGAAAAATCTTAAGAGCCAGGATTTTAATGTTATCATTATGTTAGGGTTATTTCCAACATTACCTTCCATGTAGATTAAAGCTAGTTAAATCTTTGCCAAGTTATTTCCAGTGAAGTCAGCCTAGCCTCCACCTGCCATTTAGTAAATGTTGAATTAAATATTGACAAGTAAAAGCTTTTATGTTGTAAGGTCATGGCCTGAATTAAGACCAGAGCTGCTTCTGGGTACGAGTTCTTCCCAGGTGGAAAGGAAACACACTCAAAGTAACTTTTGTTATAGAGAAGGATTACGCCCAAAATGAAGACCTTCTAGGGTGGGAATTTTGAGCTTAATCCCAAAGAAGGCACAATACCTAGCATCTAAGGTTTTTTTGATCAGAGAGTTCTTCCAAAATTCCCAAGACCAATATGTTTGAGCAGCTTCTATTGCCTTTGTCTAATGCTATAAGCAAGAAAACTTCTCACCAGATTACTAAGGGCTTCCTCCTCTCTCATGCAGTAGCAAAACCTGCTTCCAGCAGGCAGATGTACTCTGACAAATGAGTTCTTTACACATCTTTTCCTAAAGCCTCATTATAGACATCAGGAACAGGCAGACAATTTCTACAGAAACAGCTTTTCCAATCAGCAGTCCTATTACACTTAGGAGTTGTTTACTACTCCTCTTGAAATCTGCAGAGGAGAACCAGTGATCTCTTTGAAGGATCACTTAAACTGCTAACACATCAGGCTCTAACACAAGGCCTCTCCAGGTGAAGCTCCATGTTCTGACTCACAGCATCATCCTTGACAATGACACCCTTGATAATGGCTCTTCCTAGCCTTAGACGTTGATCTTGACCTCTGTGGAGGGGGAAATGAAACAAAATGCCCTCGCATGCATTGCACTCTTAGCCAGTCTCCAGCTTGCTCAAAACTTGAGTTGCAGGGCTTGAGCTCCAGCCCCCTGGGAGCAGCAAGCATGGCTCAATCCCAGAGTCCACGCATTCCTCACAATGCTGAATGTGCCTAAAAAGGAGGCAGAGCAAGCCCAGAGTAGAAATATATACTCATGTTGCTTTCTTGTGAAAGTTCATCCTGGAAATCAAGTTAGGAAAATAAACTTTACCAAACTTTGCCCTATCCAACCTGCCCAGTTATTTTAAGTAGCCCAGATCCTGGCTTTGCTTCTAGCTGCCAGACCCTTTTAGCTTGTCTAGCTGTAGTTTGAGGTCTGATAGCTCGTTTTTCTTCATTTAGGGACTAAAAATAATGCAGACATTTGTGTAACAAATTATTCTCTCAACAGATTCATGAAACCTGGCAAGCAGCATCTCACCATTTATTATCTTGAAGGCTAAGAGATATTACCAAAGTATTCCCCTCTGAAAGTACAGAAACATAATGTAACGTAAGAATTGGCTTTAAATTGTCACTACCTTCGTTTATGTAATTAAAGCTTCATCTCTAAATATGGTAAAATTCTGCATGTAGTGAACACAGGTGTTTTTCTCCCAATTTGAGGAACTGGAGAAGGAAAGAATAAACTAGTGATAGGTCCTTCCACCTCTCCCAAGCTTTAGCTGCTATTTGCAGGAGCATTTACATGTCTTCTGCTGTAGCTTTAAAAACATTACAAAAAATGTTTTGTCACACTCAGTAGGTTTCAATTACATGAATGTAAATATGTGAAACTCCCTTACATTTACAGGGGTTATGAAATACTGGAAAGGCTGATGGCTGAAGTGCCTGCTTTGCATTTTAAAAGCTATTGGGGTCAAAGTCTGTTTGTTATTACCATTTTCAGCAGTTCTTGGTGTCAGGCCCCCAAGCACACAGCCTGTTCTGGGCTCAGTGTCAGCTTAGAGGATGGGTGCAGGCACCCCACCATGAGGAGAGCCTCTTTGCACAGCAGGGACTCCTCTCCCTCTTTTTACGCAGGAGGGCATGGTAAAGAGATGTTCTCGGCCATTGTCCTTGGTCCAGGTTAAACAGATTTGCAGCTCAACCTCGGACCTGCTGCGTCATTGTGACTTGCTGACTTGAGCTCTCATCTGAACCCCAGACCTGCCTCGTAACTGGGGGGTTATCTGCAGGTCAGGGCTCTTGGCTCAACCTGGCCACTGCCACCAGGTGGCTGGCAACCAAAGAAAGAAATAGTTAACAAAGAAATAGTATCTAACATACATAAGAGGCACCATTATCTAGTAAATTCAGGTGCCATGTGGAGCTGCAGACCCAGAAAAAAAGAACAAAGGATTAGAGGGACAGATGACTTGTCATAACCCACCCCCCACCAGGGTGACATCGTCAAAAATAGGGCTCAAAAGAGCAGGGGATGGGTGAGCTTAACACCGGGGAGAGGAGCAGGAGCTGAGGAGTATGTGTGTACCACTTCTGACTGCCTTGTTATTGTCTCTGCCTCTAAAAAATAGATCCGGACTAATAACAAGACTCTTAAAATTCCAATTATAGTAACAAGCTCACACTTAACAGTAAGTTATTAGATCTAAGGTGTGCTTCCTCTTTGCTCGTGGACAATATCTTGAGCATAACAATGTTTCCCTTCTGTTTCTGCTCTGGAAACCAGTCATTTGAACCATGATCTCTAGAAAAGGGAGGTAGATGGCACTAGAAGAGTTTAATATAGTGTCTTGATTTGTCAAAACTGAACCCTTTTGGATGGTTAGCACTAGAAATAGCAAAAGGAATTCTCCATGAAAAGATACCATCTTTCCTTCAGTTGCAGTCAAATTGTAAATCAGTTTTGCTGCAATGAACTTAATTGACAGTCTTCTTTCAAGATGGTGATACTTGTTAACCACCTAATTATTTAAGTGGTCTAATAATTTATAGAAATTATTACGTAAGCACAACAGCATATTCCAGGAAGACATTAGAAATGAAATTAATTTAACTGATTCCAAGTGAATAGGTTATCTTTATGGAATAAAAGGACATAGACAGAAATCTATTATTTTGGATCCAAAATTTTCCTATGGAGAGGAAGAACAACTTGAGACAGGTGAACATTGTTCCTCTTCACACAAGGCTGATTACATTTAAAGCCCATTTCCACAAGGAGCTGAGCATGTCTCCTGCAGTGGGGCTGAAGGTTGAGGATGACTTTCCCTAAACCCCACAGGAAGTTATCATGTATTTGGTGAATGGCTTTTAGCAAGAGAGCTCTTCCAGTGAGAAGGTAGCCTACCCTGTAACTGCACAAGTTTCCAGACAGATCTATATACAGCTTCTGAGGTAACCACCAAATTATAGATCTGTGTAACACCTTGTGATAGCCCAATATCCTCTGTTTGAGTTGCTACTGACAGCTACCATATAAGGTTTCTTTCCACCTTTTCTGCTTCACTCATGCTCAAGCATTTCCCATTGTACCAGCCTCTTGGTCTGTTGAGTCTTAAGTACTGGCTTTTAAGCTCAGTTGGAATTGAACTCTGCCCATTCTTGCTGATGAAGATTTGCAAGTTGAGCAAGCTCCTGTAATTTCATGGCGTAAGCTAGTAAATGAAAGGAATAACATTGATATGATATAAGGCAAGTCATTAACAGTAAGATTGTCACTATTTTATCAGAAGAACCTAGGACATTTTCATGAGACTCAAATTTTATTGCCAGTTATACCAACAGAATGTAATAGTGACTGAATTATGTCCAAGTGCATGACTCATGACATGTATTTTGAAAAATCCTGGAACAACACTATGTTACTGCATTCCACTTTGCAGCTGGTTCAAGGGGCGTTACTTTCATGTTAAGACTTATGTTGTTAATTAATAAAATATTAACTTGAGAAATGAAACAGGAATCTATAGGTAGTAAACACTAAGCCTTTGGGAAGAACATACAAAGTTGTGAGCTTATTCCCCAAGTAAATATTGAAATAACTGGTAATTGCATAGCAGGGTTTTGGGTATAGATCTCTTCACCCCCCATTCATGGTTGTAAAGAAAATCAAGGTTTTAAGTACTTTGCATGACCCAGTCTGTGAAAGGTAATTCACTATTCCAGACCAGTACCGGATGCAAAAACGTGATATCTAAGCACACAAGCAAGATATGCAAGCGCTAAAACACCATGCTAAACTGCGTATTAGTCATACTGCTGAATTTAGGTACGTCTACATAAAATTAATTCCATCAATTGTTAAGAGTAATGCACAATACCACCATTATCTGGGAATTGTATTGCTTAACCTTTCATTGAGTTATTTTGAAAAAGAGGGCAGATGTGAGAAGAATGTTTGCATAACCATGTACTGGGAACAGTCAAATCTAAAGCTGATTGCAGAGAACTGTAGAAAGTCACTTTGTGTTTTAAGTAACAGGTAAAGTTTTAAGTTAACAGGTAAAATTCATTGTTCATACACACATAGTAATGAATGTAGAAAAAACCCCCTTAATACATACACAGTAATGGACTCGCAGGTAGCTATTTTAATTTGGGAAGATCTTGAAACCATTGTGGATAGTCCTAAAAAGCTGTTAGTTCAGTTTTGATGCAGACAAAACAAGCAAAGAATTAAAATAGATCTTAAGAAAAGAGTCCCTACATTGCTACCAATCCTGACTGCAGCCAGCAATACATTCTGTTATAGAACTTTCTTCTCACAGAAGTATTGGGGAGATAAAAAAAGAGGCAGAGAAGGACAGAACTAGTGATGAATGCTACTGTATGAGACTAAATATACTAAAGACTCCTAAGCTTAGGAAGATGTGCCCTTGAGTTGTCTTTTCCTTGCAGAAGGTAGAGGTAACTACTTAAACAGTCTCACTTTAATAAAACTAGCCAGCGCTTTATTTGGTCCAGCCCCATAGTCACATCTTATAACAGCTAGAAGTGGATATTCAAGGATGCAATGAGAAACAAAGCAAGTATAGGAAAAGCCTTCCCCAATTCACCTGTCCAGCTTCTGGTTATTGGTTTCTTAGAAACTTCCTAACTTACAGTATGCATTTGGATCCATTTGCCATGTTCCTATTTCACTTCTACAATTTATTTCCATTTCTTGTTCTAACATCCTCTGGCAATGAATTCCATGAGATCAATACATGAGGCTGTCAATTTTAGCTTCTTTTCTGATGACTTCTCTGGAAGCTCCCTAATTCTTGTGTTGTGAAACTTATTAGCCATACCCTTCCTCAGCTAAGTAGTGCTGGTTTATATGCACATTTGTGCATCAACTGTTTGGTTCCCTGGGCACACTCCTGTTGTGCCACATTAAGCAATTATGCCTTACAGGCTGTATCTAAATTAGCCATTAAAATAGTTCTAATTTTCCTAAACTTTACAAGACATCCAGTTCACACATTCCAAGACTTCTCTGCCTCACAAGCCAGAACACATCTTGGTTTACCGCAATTCAAACAAAAACACCACTGTGGTTGCACCATAACCTTCCCAGTGTGCCCAAGGAATCTCCCTTCATCTAATGCTGTAACAAGCAACCTCAGCCTTAGGTTTCTCCCCTACCAATAGGGATTTGGTATGTTTATTTTAAAGAGGAATTTCTCTGCATGGAATATGTCTGGTTTAGTAGAGATAATCCACTTCTCCTGAGTGGAGTACTGCCAGGAACTGGTGCAAGAGATCACTCAGGACAGAGGCAAAACCAAGCTGGAGCCAGACCCTCCAGGTCAGAGGGAAGCAGGGCACCACAGCCATCACTGCTTGCTGGGGAAGCCAGCAAAGGGGAGTTATCAACAAAATGGAGCACTGCAGCCTACAGAAGCAGCCTGTTGCTAGCATAGTCCTACAAATACCCTCTCGTAGAGCAAGGGGCTGAGAGGGGGAAGGGAAGAGCAGAAAAGTCAATCACATCCTGAGGAAGACTGGACTACTGTTGGACTATTCTAAGATATTAGTTTGGCTTTGGGACAATTATTTAATTATTCCCCCCACCCCCCACCTTTTCTCCATCCTCTCAAGTTTCCTGCAATAAAGTTCCTTTTTCAGTTGTTCACTTCCATTTCAGAATGGGCTTAAAGTTCTCTCCCCTTCACTCTCATTTGGTAATTGCTTGTGCTGTTTCTGCTTCAGTTGTGATACAGCAGATCTTTAGTAGCTCAGAGGGAGAGAGGTCTGAAAGCTCCTGGCTACCTATTCCTAAAGACCTAGAACAGGAAATAGTGTAATTATGTAAAAATGTATAGATTCTTGTACTTGACTGTTTTTTGTGGCTGAGGAATACAACCTATCAGTGTTAAATATCACAAGTGTCTGTCATGCCTGCTCCTTTTTCCTCCCCAGCCCAACCCCTCTCTGAGAGGACTGTGTGCACGTTAGACTTTCAGGGTGGTTTTTGTTCACTGACTTTGCACAATAAAGGTTTGTGCACATCAGGTGTATTGTGGGGCTCAGGAGCACACTCTAACTGCTGCAATCCTGTTACTCTCAAGTCTCACTATGGAGGGGCACAGGGAAAGTAGGCCTATTGGTAAGCTTGTCAACTGTTTTCCTTTTGTTTATTTTACAAAATAGAGTGGATTCTCAGTTAGAAAGCCTAGGTCTGGCTCAACCAGGCAAGTAACTGTAGCAGCAGAAACAGACATGTCTTATAGGAACTTCTGAGAACTTTAGAGAGAGAGAGAGAGACAGAGAGAGAGAGAGAGAGAGAGAGAGAGAGAGGGAGAGAGAGAGTGTAAAATACTTCTCTGGTCTTACGCACATTTTCTCTTTTTCTCCTCCCCACCCTCCTGACAAATTCTGAACATGAAACTTGCAAGTCTCATATACAACAATAAGAGGTCTGCTCAATAGATGGTTAAGTCTAAAACTGCTCATTGATCTTCCATAACACACCATGCATCAACTGGTCAGATAAAGACAACATATGAATTCTGTCCCTGAAAGAATTTTCTGGGTGGCATTTAAGCTTCAGACTAAACAATGTGAAGAGCATAACATGATGTTTTGAAGAAACACCAAGAGCAAATAACCACCATGTAGTTTAATAACTGATTATCAAAAAACGCTATGACATTTAAATAGAACCCAATACTGTTTTATCAGCTGCACCAGAACAAGCTGATAATCTGCAAGCAAACATGATAACAATGCCACTGCAGTCAGTTTTTCCCGACTTTGTACTCAAGATCTTAACAGATGTAGAGAGAAGAGCCACGTTGGAAGAGGTAAACATGATGAATTTGTCTAAACAGAAACTCATGATGATGTTTCACTGGTTAGTACAGATTCTGTTTGCCTCTTCCCTAGCAGAGAACAGATCAATTCTCAAGCAGTTAATAACAGTTGGAAACTTGTCCCATTGTTTCATTAGGCTGCAAAGGCAGAAGCAGGAACAGCAAAAAACTAACTTGTGTAATTACTGTTGCAAAAGAAGCATGCAGACTTCTAGCCATCCTGTGAGAAACAGCTATGTATCTAATGTGCCAGATAAGCTTGACAAACTTTTTAACATAGGCACTGTTACGTCTGTATGAATTCTTACTGTCTCAAAGGAAGCAAAATGATGACATGCTATATGGACAGAGCCTCTCTCACTATAGTGAGAGTCATAACTGCATTAAACGGGCACATAAGCCATACAATATAGATATATATGCCATTGCTATGGAATACCCTGCATGTATGTTACTCCTTGAAATAGTTCAGTGCTGGTGTCAACTCTTGTTTGATATGCTCTCAACAATCCTCAAGACAGCAAGGTACTGTAAATGCTGTATTCTGCAGATCTGAGAGACTTTGCACTTCTCTTGAATCAGAAATTTGGACAATTTTGGTGATTTCCTTCATTCAGTCTCCTGTGGCTCTTTTTTGTTACTACAGTTTCCCATTCCACCCCCATAGCATTTGATCAAGGCACAAAATGTATTCCTGAAGCTCCTTAAGCTGCTGTCCCCATCTTATCTTTCCTCATCTTTTTGCAAGACTGGACCATGATGTTATCCAAGGCTCTGTTCTGCCCCATGGCACCCACATCCTTGTGGCTTGGTTTGTCACTTAATTGTTTCGATTAATATTTGTTTCTCTCTAGGTGTAAAGCACTACCCCAGCATCCTGCTGTCTGCAATTATCGCAGCCTCAATTTTGCTCAAAACTCTAGCTTTAACTCTTCAACTCCTTTCTCTGAGTATGAGTAATTTAGACCTGTTTCTAGTTGGAATTAATACATAATGTTTTCTTCTTCATTCCCTTCTGGGATATTACCTTATGCTCACACTCCACCTCAAAATCCAGAAGAGCATATACTGATGCCAAAGACTTTTTACCACATCAGACCCTATGGCATTCAGACCTCATTAAATGACCTCTGTCCTGACCTACATTGATTGATTAAAGCTTAATATACTTTGTGGGATAGGCTATACCAAGGACAAGATAATCTCTCAATTTGGAGGTTAGATTGCAGCATATTTACATGCACATCTTTGCTGTGACTCATACCTGTATACATAGTTCCACAGAAGCCACAGCCCTCTCCAGCCAAATCAAGACTTGTTTGTGTTATGCAAGTCTCTGACTGACCATAGATTTTGGAGACAGCAGATTGGATATGATGTTATTCCTCAGATCTATCCTTCTTTGCTGAGGTGGGCTGTATATGAAAGGGAATATGGAGAAGACTCTGACTGCATTTGGACTCTCACATCCAAACCTATCCTAATTCACTGTCACCTCTAAGCTGAAGTGATCTTAACTACTGACACAAGTTGTTCTATCCAGGCTACCAAGGAAATGCTTGGAGATCAAAGCGAGGGAGCTTGCAGCTATGAGTATCGAACAGTATAATGTGACAGCTTCAAATAACTATGGAGATTGAGAACAAGACCTCACAACTTTTGATTACATGCTGCTTAACTTTTTTTTTTTTTCCAAAACCCAAGGAGGGAGGAATCTTGCTGTGACTTTCTTTTCCGCTGTCCTCTTCCCTACAACATGTTCTTTCATGTTTGCAAGGATTGCCTTGTAATACTGACAGCTTGGCAGACAAAACATTTTTTTTAACTATAGTTGCTCCTCCTCAAGGTTACTGTTAGGTGTTTTTACATTAAATGGATCCACTCTGTTTCTGTCGCAATGCAGGGTGACTTCAAACCCTTTGTCTGAGTGCAAGAGTTGATATTTCTCTCCAAAGTGTTCTGGCAATACATGCTCTGTGTTATGATCCCATTCTATCTATCTGCTTCATTTGCTCAAGAGCTCCAAGAAGTTATTTTTTTAATCCTTTTGAAAACCAGCTTGCAACCTAAAAAATTTGTACTGGTTTACAGAACCTGAAATTCCTTTTTAGCTGGAAATCCAGGTATCTTCCAATATTACTTATTTGTTCTTCCTTTTAAACTTAAATTAAAAATGTATAGTTGTTGTATGTCTGCAAGAAACTCTTGCCAATTTGTAAACTAAGAAGCAGTAATAAAGTAATGGAACAGTATTAAACATTTCTTCCCCAAACTGTGGTGCAACACTGAATACTTCTGCAATTATCACAAACTGATTTGACAACTCCCTAGTTAAACAAATCTCTACTATTTTTCCTTCTACCCATTGGCTGTGATGTTTGTTCATAAAATTTCTTCCTAGTAAAAGTCTGGGATGAGTCAAAAGCTTAACTGGCCTCTCCACTGTAACACCAGGGTTAGGAATGAGGAACAACTTCTGGCTGCTAAGACAAAGCCATGAGAGCACTGTGTCCCTCAGTAGGATTCTTGTTTCAGTGCAGTGGGGAAGAGAAAGAAAACCCCTCACTCCATTACTTGTCCATTTCATCTTTCTCATTCATGGACTGATTTGAAAAACAGAAGTAGAGATAAACTCTTTTCAAGCAGTTTGGATTATAGCCTAGCACCAAAAATAAGGAGTTCATTTCTATTTCTTACCTGCCACTGGTTTTACTATGAAGGAGGACTGAAGATTAATCTTCAGTGATTTGCTGTGCATTTTTAGAACCTATAATCTGATGTTTTGTTACCATAACATGAGACTCACTGGGAAAGATACACCCTTGAGGTACAGAGAGGTAACCAGCTGGTTAAGGGTCTGACACTGGATGAGGGAGATCACCTCAAACAAAAAAACAAGTAAACAAAACCCCCCAAAAAAACCCCAACAAAAACCCCATTAAAAAAATCCAACCCCAAACCTTCACAAATCACCAGAACCAAGAAGCATGTTTTTTTTTGTCCTTTGCTTTTGTCCATACAACCACCACCTTCCTCCTCTTCTGCCCTTTCCCTCTCACTGCTGTGGCTGAGCAACACAGAGAAAACCTCATCCTCAGGCTGAAGACCAAAACTCTTCCTCAGTGTGAGGAAGAAAGGAAGAGGTGAATGGAGTTTATAAGGATGGCAAGACTAGAATAGGGGCTTATAGGGAGAGAGCTAATACTGTCTGAACTAGGAGCCTGGGAGGTGTCTGGTCTTGTTGCTTCAGGAGCAAGCAGGGCTGTGTGCAGAAGCTAACATCAGCTGGCTCTCCTGTTCCCTGCAGTCGTACTGAGCAAGTCAGGCCAACCAGAACAGATATAAGAGACTGTTGGAAACATTTGGATTTCATACACATTTTTTCTCATCCTCTTATATTACAGTTAAATATATTCACTCAGATAGTCTACCAGCACAAGAGGTAAGTGCTCACTGACAAACAGTGGTTCTCAGCCAGCTTGACTTCCAACTTTGCAGCCTTAGAGCTTTGAACTCTATCACTTAGTGCAATTAGATTTTTTTTAGATCTTCCAAATAAAGTATTTTGGGGATTGAGCCATTATGTGGCACTCCAAAACACTGGAACGACCAGTGAGACCATTTTTGAAAAAAAAAAAACAAAACAAAACATAGAAACAAAGTTTGAAGAAAGCCTATAAGCAAGCCTACAGACTCCACCTCTGGTTTTGTCAGTTATTACCTCCTGCCTCTGAGGACAGATGCCCCAAAAAGCACTTGCAGGAGGAAGGTATTTTATAGGCATTAGAGTATTGTTCCTTTAAAAATCTTGAAGTGAAAATTTACTCTAAATCAATTAACACCAAAGGTTATTAACAAGAGACGAGTTTGTTTTTCTGATCTGCTTGACAGATTTCAGGCAGTCTGTGATCTTTTCTTGCCTTCCACACCATGTGCCTGAGCAAAGGGTGCTTTCTGTGATTTGCTTTCTTCTGCCTTAGGATTCAAAAAGATAATGGATAAAAAGAGATACAAGATCAGAAACTCAATTTAAGCCTACAGTACTTCCCAGTGTTTTTCAGGAGAACAGCTTAAATCTTTCCTTCATGAATTACCTCACCATAAGTAACATATGTAACAGAATTAGGCTTCTTGACTGAGTAAGGAATGTCTTAATTCATTTTAAGAAGTATATGGTGCAAAGATTTCCCAACTCTGCTTTCCTGCCTTCCAGTTAGGAAAATACCCTTCACAGTTTTAAAAATGTATTTAGAACTAAACCAGCTCCCATACCATCAAGTGGAGATATTCCCATTAACTTACGCAAATATTTGATCAATCCTCTTAAATACAACAAGCAAGGATACAGGACCCCCCATTTATCTGTTGCAAGTTTCCACATACTCCAAGAACTACACACTCCAAGAAACCACATGACCTAAATCCTTTTATTTTCTTTAGATTTTACTGTTGTAAGATTATTTCCTTGTGTATTGATTAGAATAATTATGCCAGACCCCAAGTCTACAACTCAGAATTTGTACCAAGGAGCTGAAACTCTCCATGATTTTTTTTTTTTAATAATGAGCATTTACTGTGCTTGAAGACACAGGCAATTTGCAATAAAGCCACTTCCCAAGTTAGCATATGATTAATCTATACTTACATCACTTAAAGAAAGCATTAGAGAATTTGTT
>NW_010311430.1:21106-62861 GCF_000700745.2 Antrostomus carolinensis
TGTAGTATTACATGCACAGACTCCTCTTGATCAGAACATTTCCCTTAAAAACAAACCTTTCTTGAATCAGTAAACAGATAAGCGATTGCTGGGCATCCTCTGCTGCACTGGCACTCAAGAGAAATGACGAGAAAGTGACGAGCCTCTTACTTTCCTCCCAGTCAGCAGAAAGGACGCAGGAGTATTAGGGAAGACAGCCAACCCCTATGTTTGCAAGTTGGATTCAGTCAGTGCCTGGCTGATGGAGCTGGGGGCAGGCATGCCTGCCATCCCAATTGGCTAGGGACTGCTGAGGTCTCACATTGTCCCTCTTGAGTATAGTAACCAAATGCATCATAAAACATACCTCTCAGCTCACCAAGAAAACTCTTGCTATGTCCTGCACATTTGCTCCCTGCATTGGGGTGATAAGTACTTAGCCTTAAGTTTCTCAGGAGGGAAGAAGCTGGATAGCACATAAGGAACAAAGTCAGCTAGCAGGTGAGGAAATGTACAGCAAATAAGCTAATCTGTTGGTTTAATATTAAGCAATTAAGTGTACTAGAATAAAGATGAAAGAACAAAGATCAATGTAGTAAGTCTTTAGACAAAGCATGCCTTTATTTGCTTTGTTTCATTAGTTTTTCTGTCAGTCAATCTGTTTTACCGCAACAAAAGCATCAAACAGACAATAACACCTATCTTAGAAGGTCTTTGGGCTAAGAAAACAAATAAACAAATAGTTTTTTATATTAGACCTTAACACACTAACACAGAATTGGTATTCATTGAAATATCCAATTCTATACTTGCCGTTTTTTGTTTGATCTTACCTTATAGAGAGTTCTGAGGAAGACATAAGCTGAATATTTAAAAAATAAACACACCTAAGAAGTCTTGCATTTTATAGCTTCAGTCACATGGGTGCTAATAAATTAATTACATTTGAAATTGACTCCAGAATCTAGTTGGTTCTTTCAGAATTCTTTTCAAATCTGTATCTTTCCCTGCCAGAACTTCACTGGAACTCAGCCTTGGGCTCACAACTATCACAGAGATTAGCAACTTCCACAGACTCAGCACTATCCAGCCAAAGTGATCACCCACTGCTTGAATAGGTACTGAGATAGAACACGCTGTGGTATTTATGTTAGTGCCTCACTTAAAGGACTAAGTGTGCTTCCTCTAACATCTGCCAGATCTTCTGGCTTGGATCCAGGAGACTGTAATTGCAGTGCCAGTAACACTTACGGGTGATACACCCTTTTTCAAAGAGCCATTATCACTGATATTAAATATTTACACAGTAGTGACTACAAGCCCCAGGATTAGCATTCTGCTTCACCATCCACTAGATAAATAGTTTCTTGGTTGAGAGTTCATAGCATTTTGGGTGAAGAAAATAAGATGAGAACAACAAACAGAAGAAGAACAAGTCCCAGTTAGTCATGTGAGACACTTGCATCTCATCCTTCTGGAATCTGCTGACCACCACATGGAAGGATGATGTTTTTCAAGAAGTACTTAACAGTTACACTAGTTTTCAAGACTATTGCTGAACCATGAAGAGTTTGCTGGGGACTTTCTGTCTCAGGACTATGCAGATAGTTCAAAGAAAAGCATACACCATGGACAGTGAGTGTGCTGCCGAGTTTGTCTCTTACATCATGTCATTCTTACTGCTTTGGAGACTTACAGCTCAGAAACCTGCTGTGAGGACAATACCAGCAGCCAGTCTTTGTAGGAACAGACTAACACCCACTGCCTGGTTGTTTTTCCCCTAAACCCCCAGGACACTTATGATTTCAGCAATGCCACTACCGTCCCCCATAAGAGCTTAAGATGTGGGAAATGTGGCTTCAGTCTCTTCCTCAGAAAAGGGAATCTGGTTCCATTCCTCTAGTTTCTGCACAGATCAGGCTCAGACTATGGGACACTTGGAAAGGCAAAGCTCCAACCTGTTCTGATAAAGTGGTACCCAGTGCACAGCAGTGAGGATAAGGTTCACTAGGGAAAAAAAGGATAGCTAAAGAGAAAGCTTGAGGCTGTGGCAGAAGTGAGTGTGGCACTCCAGTACAGAGCCAGATTCACAGCCTGGGATACACTTTTGCCAAATGGGCACAAGAAAGACTGTTGTTGGTGTGATCTTTTGCAGAGTAACACAGTCCTACTTCCTTCAGCCATTTGAGGGCAACCAACAGCCTGTGACTTAGGGTGAGCAAGCCTTTGTAAGTTGCTGGAGCGAAGAGGGCATTGAAGCTGCTCCTCCAGCTACATGTCCATGTCTGCCTCTTTTTGTCAGGTCTGGTCCTAGCTGCTGTATTAGCACATGCAAAAAGTATATCTGCTGAGATTGCTTCTCAGCATGCTCAGAGGAGAGTCCTGGTTGAGACCATTTCTCTCACCTTAGCCCAAATTGAGCACTACGGCTACTGCAGAAGCAGCAGAAGACTAGAGAGAATTACCTGCTGTGTTTAGGGCTATCAGCTTCACACAACTGAGTTTAAAGTAAAAGTTGACTGGGTTTTTGTAAGTTCAGTTTTGGATGCTCCAATTCCATCTAAATCCTGTGTTGAACTAAATCTAATATGGCAAATAAACGTCCATATTATCCTGTTAATCTGCAATCACTAACGGGTCATCATTCCAGCCTGGAGCCGAATTGACAGGAGATTAGAGTGGAGAGGCTCCAAGCTGGTTCAGAGACAAGAGGCAGTGTTGGTTACATCAGTCCAGATCAGCCCAGTGGCCACAGAGTTGCATGCGGGGACATGGGCAGAACAGAACCAGACCCTGAGTCTTCACCTTTCACATTGGACTGGGTGGTTATACCATCTCGTTGCACTAGAGTGGGAGTCTTGGCACCATGCTCCTGAAGTCACTGTAGAAGTAGCTGCAGATAGGAAAAAATTGGCTGTGCACAGACTGCACTACAATAAATCTTAAGGAGTTTTCCTATGAGTTCACATATATTAACAAGACAAGATACTGAAAACGTTGAGCTAGCAGGGTAAGTATCAGACTGTTAACTCCCCATTGGTCAAGTCAAACTGAGATACATCCTGGAAGGACACAGGCCATAGGTGAAAACAATGCACAAGTGTTCAACCCAATGATTAATCTCTGACCTTGAGACACCACCTGCTGATGGTCATGATATTTCCTGTACCAGAATGGCTTCTCTGTGCAACAGCGCAAGAGCTTAATCCAGAGACTAAAACTTTGATGAAATAGGCATAGAAACTTGTTGAAATAATGGAAGAAGTTTCATCTTTTTCACTATGTATCTAACCCTATGCTGAACCAGAACAAGCCATACTTAACTTTGGAGCACAGAACAAGGAGTACAATTTACAGAGCTATGTGGATCAATTTATATAAGCATTTATGTGAGCACAGTACTGGAAAAAAAGGGTCAAAACCTGTATATCTGTATAAAGTGATTCTACATTCACACACAGAAAGACAAGCCTTAGAAGATAAGTAAAAACCCAAACTTGGTTTCAGAATATAATATTTATATTTTGAACAATTGAAGACCTGGCCTTTAACTTGGTTTCCTTCTGAAGAGCTATGTTAACTATGCACAAACGCGCACTTGAATTTGTAAAAAGCACAAGCTATATTTATTATTTCACAATGCAACATTTACGTAAGAGATATTTCTGCAAATACTAATATTTCTAGTAGTATTTGCATTGGTTGTTTTTTTATTCTACTTACTATGAAGATTATCTGCACCTAAAACAAAGTTAAGTCTTCATGAGAACTTCCTGTTCTAACACCTCTCTCTGATCCTACTAAATAGATGCTAATGTGAGAGGTAGCATTACTGAGCTAGATTATGCTAATAAATATGCTCCATTATGCATAATGTGATGAACTAAGATTTTGTGGAATAAAAGTATGCCTCTGGGATTTTATAGTAAATGCTAAGTTTTATTGTAGAATAAATTGTGGTTAATTATCTGTCTCAAGCGATGGGACTTCTGGGGTTCTTATTGCTAGTGCAAATAACCACAGTGTCAGTTATTCAGCAGTAGTCGCAACTAGAAAGTTATCCAAAGGAAAAGACCCTTCCTGGAAGTTGTGCAAGTGCTGTAAGCAGGTCTAGGAATGCAAACACTTCATGGTTTTAAGGTCTGTTATAAATAAAATAAAAAAATTGCTATTGCTTATCAATGTTTCTTTTTTGATCTAGAAGCCATACTCTGAGTAATTTGAATAGAATAACAGATATGAAGATGGACATACAAATGGAAGAAAAACCTGGATCCTAATGTCAGCCAAGACAATGGCTGATATGAGGTTTTTTGAAAAAAATGTACACCCCATAAATTAAACCCTTGCCTGAAATACAAGACAAAAAATATGTATGGAGTATTCAGATACAATTGAAAAGGGCACAAAGTAACCACTCATTTCTCCCTGCAGACATACACTCTTCTCCTAACAGTATGCCCCAATTCAACATCCCAGCTTATAATGAACTGCATAAGTATATTCAGGAAAAAACCCACCTATTTTCATAGAATCAGTCATAGAATGGTTTGCATTAGAAGGAAACTTAGAGGTAATCTAGTCCACCTGCCCAGCATAGACAGGGACACCTTCCACTAGACCAGATTGCTCAAAGCCCCATCCAACCTGGCCTTGAACACTTCCAGGGAGGGGGCATCCACAGCTTCTCTGGGCAACCTGTTCCAGTGTCTGACCACCCTCACAGAAAAGAATTTCTTCCTAATATCCAATATAAATCTAGATTCTTTTCATTTAAAACCACTACCCCTCCTCCTATCACTACATGCCCTTGTAAAAAGCCCCTCCCCAGCTTTCTTTTAGGCCCCTTCAGGTACTGGAAGGCCACTATAAGATCTCCCCGTAGCCTTCTTCAGGCTGAACATCCTCAACTCTCTCAGCCTGTCCTCACAAGAGAGGTGCTCCAGCCCTCAGATCATCCTCGTGGCCTCCTCTGGACCTGCTCCAGCAGGTCCATGTCCTTTTTATGTTGAGGGCCCCAGAACTGGACACAGTACTCCAAGTGGGGTCTCACAAGAGCACAGCAGAGGAGGAGAACCACCTCCCTCAACCCGCTGGCCACACTTCTCTTGATGCAGCCAGGATACAGTTATTGGCCTTCCAGGCTGCAAGCGCACATTGCCAGCTCATGTTGAGCTTCTTATCCACCAGTACCCCCAAGTTCTTCTCCTCAGGGCTGCTCTCAATCCACTCTCCACCCAGCCTGTATCTGTGCTTGCCCCAACCTATGTGCAGATACATTATTAGATAATCTTTCACTTACTATATTCTTAATTCAGGATGAAATTTGCTCTCTTACATATTCATCCAACAAGTCTTCAATTCTTCATCTTCAGCATTGCCAGCCCTCTTTTATACTACTTGTCCTAAGAGTGTTAGTCCATCCTTAATTCAGATAAACTAACTAATTAAGCAAAGCAGTTCAGCTGCATTCCCTCTGCTTAGGTGTTCCTGGGAGGGGAGGAACTCTTAACCCCACTCTGAGAGGAAGTTTCACACCTAGTGATTGTTGGGAAAAACAGACCAATTTCCTTGAGTGTTTTTCTATGGAGATTGCTCTTGGAAAAAAAAAAAAATTAAAATGTAACATAAATTATATTCAATTTAAAGCAAAACCACAAAAAAAAAAAAGGCTGTTTATTAACAATTTTCAGGAGTTCTCTGGTTTCACAGAGAGCAAAATTAGGCAAAAATAAGCATTTTAAAAATGGCTGTAGAAACATGATAAGCTAATCCTGAATTCTTTCATAATACTTACCTCTCATATTTAAGCATTTGTCTATAGTAGGGATCTAGCAGCTCTGAGATGCAAATACAGCTCTTTAAACTCACACAACCTAGAGAAATTCCCAAATCAGATTCTTGAAGAAAAGTTACAGCTCTGAGATCTTTTCAATAATTCATTAGTTTAATTCTTTAGTATTCAAAGAGATTTCTATATGAGTAAGCAATGATCTTAAAGTGTGATTACAGGAGAAAGACTAATGGCACCCTGGGCTGTAAGTCAAGGGAAGTGGTAATGGACGATGACTTGGCATTTGCGATGCTGCCTCTGCAATACCATGTTAGGCTCTGTGTCCCCTGGGACAAGAGAGAAATGTGCAGATGGGTGGGAGCTCAGATGAAGGCTGTGAAGCTGCTCGGGGGGTTGAAACATCCAATGTAGAAGCAGAGGCTGAGGGTGCTCCAGGCTTGTTCATTCTGAACAAGAGGAGGCTTAGGGGTGAATTTAATTGCTGTCTTCCATTTCCTGAGGTAGGGGGAGGCCAAGAAAGGACATAGCCAAACTCTTCTCAGAGGCAATGATCACCAGGTGCAGAAGGGAAAATTCTGGTTGTATATGTGAAAAGATAATGTTTACAATGGCTGGTGAAGCACTGGAAGAGGTACCTGGAGAAGCGCTGGCTTCTGAGTAACCTGATTTAACATTGAAGTTAGCCCCACACCGTTTTTCCAGGAAGCTGGCCTATGTGAAGCGCAGAAGTCCCTTCCTGCCTAAATTATTTCATGACTGTGTGATAAAAAATTTTTAATATACATAGCTTTTGACAATATAAATTATAGAAATTCCCTTAAAGAAACAAATTATACTACCAAAACCATTTTCTAATTGGCATAGTTCAATTTATTTTAGGGCTTTTCCTGAATATGAAGACCACAAAGCAATCAAACAAATAAAACCATTGAAGACATTGTCATGCTGACAACTGTCCACTGTAGCTCCAGTCTAAATCTCTAGTCAGCATGAGGAATATACATTTACAAATCCTATATCTTTCTGTTTAAGTCTAGAAATAAAATTCAATCTTGAGGAAGACACATTAACTGCTACAGAATAATTCAGGCAATTCATCATTCTCCATTGTACTTTGAATTGCTGGATGTTTAACTAATACAAATGAAAAGCTCATTTTAATAAGCACTTCCCACATCTACAAGAAATGGTTAATTCACATCTATCCCCAGATTTCATCCTTACCAAAAATATTCCCCCTATCATACTTTTTTTTTGTTTATTTCTGCCATACATGATATGCCTAAAACAAGTGGTCTGACACACATATTTTCTTTACATCTTTAAGCTTGCCAAGGGCAAGTGAAAATTTGATAGCACCTTTTTAGCAGCTCAGTAACCACGGGCAAGTTAGTAGTTGGAGGAGTTAGTTCCAGGGAACTCACAAAATCATCCTGGAAATAACTGATTCTTTAATAGGTTTAAACTAGAAAACCCTTTAAAATATAGGAGTCAAAGATCAGAATGTAAGTTGGTACTTGAATTACTTTGTACATAATTTACTTATCTAAAAGACAGGAGTATCTGTACATCAAGCAAACCTCAAAAATGTAATTCCCTGTTGACGGACTTTAGCTTGATTAGGTTTGTGCAGAAGGGGACTGAAGCTTAGAGTTAAGAGCTTATATAGATTTTACTGTGTTCGAGATCTCTGTGCCGAATTATAAATGTAACACAGATTCCATGACCTTAAGTAATGTTTTCTTTCTGCTTCATTTTGTAGCCTGGCTGCACTGCAGATAAAGCCAGTTATTGGTACAGTCTGTAAACATGGCCAGTGATAAGGCTTTAGAAATAGTCTGAATGTTGGAGTTGAATAATAATTATTAATTGTTTTCATATTAGAGATTATTTTGACTACATAGCTGATGAGCTGGAGCAGTTCACAGAAAGAAAGTCAAGATCTGTTCCCACCCTAACATTAACCTATTTCTGGTTTACGCTCTTGTGATTATACAGCTCACTCAATTAGATAGTAATTTGTCATTATATCTTCCTTGGTATTTGTGTTTTCCGTCTTCTCTCTTTCTAGTCCAGCTGCATTTAACATTCCTTCCATATCCTCTTCTCCTTCCTTCCCTAGAATTAGGCACCAACATGTCACACATGCTTAGGAAGAGCCCTAATCTACTGAAGTCCTGACCTTTCTTACAGTGTCACCCAGCTGTCCTTCACCCTGATGATCTTAAGAGTCTTTTCCAACCTAAATAATTCTATGATAGTCAAGAAGCTGGGGTGATGGCCCTCTTGGCCATCCAATGCCCTCTGCTCATGATGAGACTCCAGGCTCTCTAATCTTTCTTGCTTGGTTCTTAATTACCTGTCTTCCCTTGACTTCTCTCTTTGGCCCTCTGGGAAACTTGTTGTGCCCAGAGGCAGCTTGGTCTCTTTCACAAGTTCAGTCTCTTCTATTGCCATCCCGATCTGTGATGGGGTGCAAATACTAATTTCTAATTCATTCTGCACACTAGTAGAGGTCCCTGGTGCCTTGCCTACATCCCAGCTCTATGCTTTCCAGCCAGCGGGTAAAGATGTAGAATATTTTGATTTTGTGTATAACAAAGTAGAATTGAGGGGAGACTATTCCCTCTGATAGAAATGAGCCTATAGTGGATCTTTAAGTACCTTTTAAATTCAAGAAATCTCCAGGTTGAGAGGTTGTACATATATTAGACACTTGATTTACACATCATTTAAGTACATGAATAATTTTACAATTATCAGCAACCCTTGTTTAGAGATGAGGAAACTGAGGCATAGAAATTGAGAAGTCCACAATTATGATATTCACTCTCATGTCATACTACGTAAAGACCTAACTGAAAAGTGGTTTTAAGGTTATGAAAACTTGCTCAAGCCTGACTAGCTTAAAGTGTCTCTTTGGGGCACACACAGAAAATGTATTTAGGTCCAAACTCAAAATCAGAGTGTCTCAAAGAAATAAATGTAAAATGCAACATGTGAAAAAAAGTAAAGTGAAAACCAAAGGTGGAAATATGACCTTCAGATGAAGAAATAACTTATTGCTCAAATTGGAAGTACAGGCCAGAAAAAACCCCTACTATTTATAAAGACCACCCTGATATCTGTCTCTTGGGAAGAGAGTCACCTAACACTGTAGCAGCGCAGCATGAGCTGTTAAAATGTCACTGAATAAACAGCAGAGATTCTGAGTCCACATCTGGGATCCTTTCAAATCCTGCTCCTCTGAGTTGTGTATATTGGATTTCTCCTGGTTCTGAAAATAATAGCTTGGGAGGTTCACTTGAAGACTTGAAGCCTTAGTGTCTGCACAAACCAGGGCTTCTACAGAAATCCTTGGCATTGTTCCTCAGGCTCTTGTGAACCTACTTTATTTTCCTTTAGTGCTGTCAATGCCCTTATACTAAATTCTTCCTTTGTTTTCCTCTCAGAAAGGGGTGTCTCTAATTTATGAAGGACTGTTTTCTGCTCCAGGGACAGATCTCCCAGGGTACTGTCCCTTCTCACAGACCATGCAGAGGGCATGCAGAGTAACACAACGTCTGATTTTTCCCTTATGGGTAGAGGAGAAGTAGGAAACTCTGGAAGATGATGCCAGGAAACATTGGCTAGACTCCACTCACTTCTGTTTTCAGGCTATGCACGCTGCTTGCATCTCTGAGTAAATCACGGACGTCTTTCCATTTATTATAGTTTCCTGGTTATATATGGAGTTTGTTCATTCTTTAAATGTACTTCTCATCCATGCAGTCCAGGTGGCCTATTTTTTTGTTTGTACTTAACAGTCACAACTGAGAGCTGATGATTTCCTTTGCTTTATCTGTAAATGTGACTCATTGGAAATTAGGGCACTTTGTAAGCACATCAGTCGTGGTATTCACTTCCTACTAGAACCTGGACTGGTTAGTCTGACTCGACATTTGTGAAGACATAAGGAAACGTGTTTACTAGAAATGCAACTGTTCATAATTATATTGTGGATAATTGCACATAGTTCTCAGATTTGACTGAGAAAATATAAGCACAAGTTAATCAGGCTGGGAATACCTGCGGTTCCCTAAAACCCCATATGCTATTGCTATGGGCTGGCTAGGCTACTTGCTTGGCTAAACTCAGAGCTGCCACTACTAGCAGTGCACTCACTCATTTTAATGTCCAAAATTCATAGAAGGACAAGGACTCAAGGGAACCCACTCTGTGCCTTTTCCCCTCACTGGAAGATAAACGTGAAGATTTGGAAGAAATTGCCCATACTGAAGGGCAATTGAGGTGCAAGATTAAGGCATGACCTCACCTGCATAGTAAAATACTCAACTACTTTAACTCAGAAGTGAACGCTGAATGTACCATTTACGTTCCTGGGAGGTCTTTTTGTATGTGTACTATGGTATAGTCTTTAACTATAAAATCATATGCACTTTTATTCTACAATATTCAGGCTCCCACCAGCCTTGACCTTGTATTAATGGTCATAATATGTCTTAATTCATAGTGCCTTATAAATCCCTATTATTTTTAGCATGATACATTTCATAAATGACAAATTTGAAAATACCTATAAAAATAAAAATACCTGTCATTCAGTCATATTGCCCAGGAACTTTAAAACATATTTCAAAATTAAATTCTTGAACCCTAGAAGATTTTTTTTTTAAAAGGTAATTTTTGGTAATCATATAATCATAGAAAAGCCCAGACTGGAATTGTTGCTTGTTGTGGGATCAACAGTTTTTGCCATAATTTAAAAAATACTTTGTATTAGCTATTGGCCAATAAAACATTAATGAAAGAGATCTGAGAGAGAGAAAAAAGAAAAAGGACATTTATACATTGAAACACATAGAAAAAGAGGGTTTTTTAAAAATAACTAGGCCCCACTATATAGGAAATAAAAGCATAAACTTTGCTCTCAGTGTCATGACTTTCTTTTATATGCAGTTCTTCCCTTTGACATCAACAACCACACATTCAAATTACACTTGAGCTTCTACTTCATAAAAAATGGTTCCTCATGTATGCTTATCCATGAGAATAACAGATGTAGATTGCAGCTGACCTCCATCTTTTATTTCTAGGCTAAAAATAAGGACTTCCCTTAAGCTTTGGTGGAAGATATGAGGACTTTTGCTGAGAGTGTTTTAGGACTGGAAGCTCATGAAGGATGCAAAGACAATCTACCTGTAGGGACAGAAACTCCAAGGACTCAAGCCTCTGGCTTCTCATGTATGAAGAGCATCTTCAGTGTCACTGTTTTCACACTACAATGAGTCAATCTGAGTAGTTTCCTACCCTGCTCTGGCTGGTTTTAGGCCACAGTTATAATCAAAGTAATGTTAATGTTAGTGGATACTAAACTTCCCATCTAGGTTCTGCAAAATACTGATCAATAAAGAATCTAATTCATTCTCATTGAGTTCTTGTCAATGAACGTCTGAAAAGGTCACCTTGTGGAATAGCCTGCAATACATGGAAGCTGGATAGAGCATTTAGCATGTCAAAGTCTTTGGCCTTACGATTTTCTATGGCTTGCTACATCATTACGTTTTGTATATGACAATAAATTATATGCATTATATATTTTAATACATAATTCCAGTCGTATATTGCAGGTCCAATCAATACTAAAGTATATAATTCACTTCTATATGACATTACATAATGCATTTCAATATATTGCATTATATAAATCTTAGAATTTATTCCAGGAAATATAACTTCAGTTTTCATCTGCAGAATTCAAACTATTGGTTGAGTCTTACAATTTCCTGCCTGTTACCTCAAGTTCATTCTGTTCCAAGAAGATCAAGACAACAATGAAAAGGATTTAGTAACAAAGTTAACTATATTTTTCAGCATTATGATACAGTGAAACATTTCTCCAAGTTACTGAAAATAATACAAGGAAATTACTGTTAAGTCAGATCTCCGGGTTACCATTTCAATATTCTGGATGAACTCTGCTGCTGAATCCTACCACCAGCTCCTCAAGAAGTTTCAGGGCCCCCAGGCTGTAAGTGCCTGTCTTATCAAATAGCTCTCCTGCCTCCATCTGCCACCTGAGAGACAAGAGTCCTTGATATAATTGACTATCCCTGGGTATAGTAGTAACCTGTCAGACTGGCAGTCCCTTTTAAAGTTTGAATCTGCTGATTTACTGATGATCTGAAGTTTATAGATGACCAATATAAACAAACAGATGCACAGAGATTGTCTTTGGATGGAGTTTGTAACATTCTATTATTTTTTGTCCTCAGGATTGGAATAAGAAAGTAAAGATCACTTAGAAATGATCTCATTTCCAAAATGCAGTGACCTTCTTTCTGTTCACCCTTCACATCTGATTACTTTCTGGAAGCCCAGAAAAGCCAGGTGCCCACTCCTTCATCAGGCTGCTGTAAGCACAGCCTAGTTCCTCTGCTGAACTTTTGTCTGGATGAGGACCAAGCCCTCTGTTATTTTTCTCTCTCTTCTGCCAAAGTCTTCCTGTGCAAGATGTACTCCTTTCTCTTCTAACATCTAGTTTCTTTGTTCAGATTCTGATAATGTCCTGTTGGTCCAAGGCCTCTTCAAACTTATTTTCTGATTTATGCCAGCTCCTGGTTGGTTCAGGTGCTTCATTGGCCACAGTGCAATTGTTAACAAATCTTTTTTTTTTTTTTTTCTTTTTTTCCACATGCAGTAAGAGTACTGCTTCATTATGACTGAGGCAGCATCCCTGAATGGGGCTATTACGGGGTTTGTAACTGAAGGAGAACTCGGGGAGAGGGGAAAAAATACAAATGTAAACAGATATTACTGTAGATTAAGTGTCAACAGTTGACTGCTTTAAGGACCAACACAGCGGTAATCTGTGTGCTTCTTTGCCTGGCTGTATATTCTAGCTTCAGGATAAGAATTTCCTTCCTGAGAGCTTCTGTTCTTCTTCCCCAACTCCAGCTTCTGGGCAAGGGAATGCAAATATGCGTTGCTAGCGCAGTCAGTGGAACAGGCCACGGGAGTTATCAAGAGCTAGCATAAACTGGAGTAGCCATTTCTATCACTTTTTGCTGGATTCAGATCCATGGATTCTTAGGTAAGAGCTGTCATCAACTCAGATCGCAGTCTTTTAAAAGCAGATTCAGAAATGTGATACTTCAACACTGTGCAAATAGTATGATTTGGTGTAGACTCTCACAGTCCACCTTAAAAGAATATATATAAAATTAAGTGCTGCTTAGTTATAGAATAACTCCTTGTAAATGACAGGAGTTGGCCACAGTTTCTAGGGCAGAAACTGCACTGTAAATAGCGAGGAAACAACTCACATATTGCTAGTTGTTGAGCTTTTATTAGGTTTCAGTGTTCAATTACAAGAGTGTATTCATGAAGATATGTAGCCATAAACCATCAAATAAATTATTTAGAAAAAAAGGTACACTGCCTTTGCTCTATCTCTGTCTCTGTATCTGCATTTAAAATGTACATTAAAATGTACAGCAAAGGGCCTTTAGGTGCACACCTGACACTGAACAGAATAGGATCAGGGTGTGAAAGTCTATCTGCAGAAATAACAAAATTCTCCATCCTCTATTTCAGCTGCCGTGTCTATTACTCAGAATGATAATGTCAAGAACGCTTTACTGCAACATCGTTGGAAGAAAGCCCAGGTGAAGAGATTAGAGCTTTGTCCAAACCTTAGACACAGGATTTCTCCCTGAAATGAAATTCTCTCCATTAATATACCTTCTTATCTCCTGCCTTTCCTACACTAACAAGAAGCCACTTCAGTGGTTTCCTGTATCCTAGAGAGTGCTCCAGTCACTGTGCTGCAGTCTGTCTGCTGGAGGCAAGGCAGAGTTACCGTCATCATTTTCTACTGGTTCTCAATGCAAGTTTAATTCAAATGAAGATACTTTCAGAAATCTTAAATTTAAAGGCAAACTATCAGAGTGTTCCTGATGAATCCTACTAAGCAGATGAAGTAATCCAGAAACTTAAAATACGTCATGTTTTAAGATAAATATGACAGTGTTTTTTTGGAGCTGGTTGAAGAGTAACAGACCTGTGGTGAACAAGTAGAGCATGACTCAGGTCTATATCCATCCACCTCTGCTACTTTCCTTGGGGCATTTCCACCACAGTACGTCTTGCATTTCCTTCCTCTTACACAGAGTAAATGACACAAAGCACAAATACAGACATCAAAGAAACAAAAAGTAACCACTCCTTTTTCCCAGGATTAATATAAAGACTACATATTAGTTTCAGGAAACAACTGCGTGGGGAAAACCTTTTTTCTACCTTATACAACCCTGAACTTCTTGCAGCAGTATATCATGACGTCAAGACCCTCTGACTGGCTTATGAACTATGAAACCTAATCTTACGAGCAAGCAGATCTCATTTCTTTATCTTCATTTTCTTACAGACTATTGTTAATTAGTTAATACTTCCTGAATTGCTAACAATATATAGTTATCCCTGTTTCTATACGTTTCTTCAAAAGATAAACTGTGAGTCAGGAAATACAAAATCCCTCCGAGAAAGGAGTGGGGAGAAGAATAAGCAAAGCTGCGAACAACAAGAAGGTGGAGAGTTTATACAAAGTACATTAATAAGTAGAGCTGCTTTGGAATAGCTTATCTCCTGGTTCATTTTAACTGTCTTTTTTTTAAACACCAAAATAGTTATTGCTTTAGTGAAAGTTAATGCAAAAAGGTGGGACTGTTTTGCCCATTTTTAATGATTGAAATTTTCTTTTGTTTTTGGTATACATTTTTAAGTGTCTTCTCAAATTTATGTAAAATTAAAAACTCTCACAGAAAAGTACATTTCAATAAAAATAAACATTGTTTTCACTGCTTGTAAGGATTTAATATTTTTGTGCTATGTTCTTTTTTTTTTAACATCCCAAAAGACACTCTTAGCTGGGTTAATTTTTCCGATTTGAAAGCCTTATTAAGTTGAGATGTTCATTTAAAGAAAAATGTTCTAAAGTAAAGCTGTTTTGAAAAGAGAACTGAAGGAAGCAAAGGGTTGTGGATTGGGGGTGGTCAAACAGCATCATATATTGCATCTCTCTCTCTTGGACAACTCCATCTTGTTCTGGGACAATCACAGAATAGTAACATCTTTCCATACATTGACCTAAGTTGTTGTAAATAAGATGGCTGTCAGCTGCATTTGAACTGGTATAACAGCACAAGCTAGGTCTTTTACATGCTGTGATAGCAGATGAGAAAACTACCTGCTGAAATCAGGAACTGTTAAAGGTATTTTTTAAGTTGTGAATCTTTTTGTCAGTTATTAAACTTTTAACCTGAAGGCCTCAGCACCTTTTTCCTTGTGGGACAGACCTAACTATAAAGGAACAGCCATTATTTGAAGAACCCCTTCATAAATGATTCAGAAGAATCAGGAGAGACGATAAGAAATTTTTCTTTCCAGAAGGAGAGAAAATAAAGAATATGTTCAAAAGTTTTCTGTAAAAGCCAGAGGCGATGAACAAACACAGAGTCAGTAAGCAATCAGATCAGCAGTCACCCCTATATCGATTTGTGCCTGCAGTGACTGATCTCTCTGAGATATAAAAAGGATTTCAGCACTGGGAAGGAGAAATTTGCTGATGACAAAATGGCTATGACAGCCAAGAGGCAGAGGCGGCAAGTGACTTCCTGCCTAAATTATTTTTTGTCTGTTTGCTGGCTCAGATGTATGTGATATATGCATATTCCTTAGAGATCTGACACACCTCCTATCAGTCTAATGAAATTTGCATCGTCCTGAACTTCCAGTATGGACTGCTTTCTTGTTTTAACATCAGCATATCTAAAAAATTCAAGAAAATGCCAGGAAACATTGGAAACAAAATAAGTTGGTGACATTCTCATAATCTAGTCTGAGTCAGGCTTTTCTTACCAGCTAGTTGGCATACATCAAAGTTAAATTCTACTACAAGCTGTCCTATAAATATAATAATTTTGAATGAAAGAGAAGAAGGCAGAACTTAAATAAAGAGACTAGGAGAAAGTGCAAAATTAGATTTTTACTTTTTTTAAATGTGAACATGAAATACAAATCTGCATTGCTCAAATGGTGCTGCTCAACAAGGAGAAATTTCCATGAGTTTCACATATAGTTGAAGTTCGCATGCTTCACTAGGTTCTACTTTGTATTAAATGAAAATTACACTTTAAATATTAAAAGTAATGCTAAAAGAGAACAAATGTTAACATACTAGCATGTTAGTACAGGACTGTCCATATCCTCTGTCAAGGAGATGAGGCGTATTTTCTCTCCCACTGCACCAAACGTCTGCTGTGGCAGACACTGTGTTGAAGAGGCTGAGCAGCAGTAACGTGAGTAGGCAATTTCCACAGAATCACCAGGACAGATTTAATCACAAGATCTCAAAATTGAGTCCTGCTGGCCAGGAAGCATGGATAGTGAAGCTGGGAATATTTTAATTCAATGTACAATCTTCTAGTGAAACCCCGGTTGACTCATTAGTAAAGATAACATCTATCCTCCCATCAAGTACTGTATGATAGAGCGTCCTCACTGTTCTCTGAGTGAAGTGCCCTAAGGCTCAGCTCTGCAAGGAAATGCCCTGTCACAGCTTTTGGGCAGTGCAAAGGCTCAGTTTGGCCTTATATCTATTGTTAATTAATCTGAACAATTTTCTAGAAAATGAGGGCTTTTGACCTTATTTCAGTTTCAAATTTACCTTTTAGAACAGGCCTTCTCTGGAGTATCCTGATGCAACTTCTCCTTCTACGAGAGGGAACATGGGCTGGACAAAATGGTTGCCCACTGTGTGTGGCACTGATGTCTCCCTGGGCACTTCTGTACGGCAGGGAGCACCCAGGTGCCCTGTCTGCCTGCTTCTCCACCTACAGGGGAGCCCTGAGCCAACATGGCCTGTCTCCTTTTTGCACCTGGGGCAGCTCAGTTGTCCCTGTTCAGCACTGCAGTTCTCTGGGCAGATCCACAGACAGACACAAGGACTACAGCATTTTTTTTCTTACACACGGGCTCCAAAATAATTGGAACTGGACCCCAGTTTTTACCTTGAATGCACTTGTGGAACTTGTTAAACATAATCTGAGTTTCCTAACAGCAAAGAATTTACCTGGGTGTGAACATGGGCCAAGCTGTCACTTACAGCTCTGAGTCATGCGACATCGAGTTCTCTTTTAAGTAGATTTGTACCTTACATATAATTATAAAGTGCATTTCTGGAGAGAGAAAGACAGAAAGCAAAGAGATCGTTTGCATTTATACAACGTCTAAAACAACAGGATCTCCGGTTTGTGATTCCATGATTTGTGATGGATAATGGAATACAAATGAATGAAAATCAGATTACTTCATATGAATCCTGAGCCTATTGAAACCAATGCACATTTTGTTATGGCATCAATTACATAATGGCTTCTGCATCTTTTCTTACATTTCAGATAAAACACAATCTTTCAGCTCAATTTGAAAAGTAGTGGGAAAGGAGCTCAATAAACTCTAAAAATTTGTTTGTTTTTTTGTCTTTGTTCAACGCAGTTAAGTGGAACCTTTAAAATTCAGGAGGATATTACCAAGAATGAAAACATTTGGATGGACTTGATGATCTTAAAGATCTTTTCCAACCAAAACAATTTTATGATTCTATGATAATAAAATTATAAGCCCATTTGAGCAAAACAATTAATTTGATACAAATTATTAATTTAGTTTTACAGATGTCTAGCTATCATAAAAGAATATATATTTATGCATTTTTAAATGCTGCAAAGTACAGACTTATTTCTGCAGACACCTAGCTTTCTCCATGGGCTTCAGAAACACCTCCTCTCCCTCCCT
Organism: Antrostomus carolinensis; assembly: GCF_000700745.2. Classification (NCBI taxonomy): domain Eukaryota; kingdom Metazoa; phylum Chordata; class Aves; order Caprimulgiformes; family Caprimulgidae; genus Antrostomus; species Antrostomus carolinensis. The sequence continues at coordinate 38,736 of NW_010311430.1, forward strand.
AAAGAGCTTACCAGCTCTGATGGAAAGGAGGAATGCAGGTTTCAGAAGATTCCTTGCCTGCCCTTATAGGAACAGTTGTTTGCTTGGAGGAAAAGAAGTGTCATTTCAGGTGCTTACACTAAAATATCCCTCCAAACATAAACATCCCTCTTTTCTCCAGAGAGGTTACTTCTTTGGGTTCAGTGTCCCTTTGTAGAGGTGTCAGCCATTTCATTGCTAGTCAGAGGTAAAGGACCATCTGACTCCAGATGTTTTACTGGAGAACTTATGCTAGGAAACTGCAGAGAATCTCTGCATCTCATCAGTTTGCCAATACTATCCCATATGTTGGCAGCAACTAAGAGCACAGAGGTGGATCCAGTCAATTACAGAGGGTGAAGTTTATATGATAACAAGGTATGACATTGCATGTGCCAGTTCTCTTCTTTCTAACAGATTTTAGGAATAATAACACATTATAAATACATAGACAAATGCTATCTGCAGCTGCATGTAATCTCCAAAAATGCCAGTGATATTCCCCGATTAGGATTATGAACAGAACACCCAAATCCCTTATGTTTGCACTCTTGCCTCAAAAGGCTAAAAAATTAGCGCATATTTCTGCTGATTTTTTTTTTTTTAAAGGGAAACAGAAAGTGGAGTTAATATTCCTTAGTCATATCCAGGGTAAAGCTACAGCAGCATTTAACAAAAGCTTAATCATTGAACAAAAAATGCTATAGTGGGAGTGATTTAATTGCACAAACAATAAAGTCACCTGCTCCAAACCTTTGCATCTTGTTGTGTGCGCTGGTTTTGTTGGGGACGGAGTTAATTTTCTTCACAGCGGCTAGTATGGGGCTATGTCTTGGATTTGTGCTGGAAACAGTGTTCATAACACTGTTTATTTACTGCTGTGCTTACAAGGTCTTTCCTACTTCTCACACCACCCCACCAGTGAGGAGGCTGAGGGTGCACAAGAAGATGGGAGGTTACACCGCTGGGACAGCCGACCCCAACTGACCAAAGGGATATTCTACACAATATGATGTCATGCTCAGCATATAAAACTGGGGGACGAAGAAGGAAGGGTGGACATTGTGAGCAATTATGTTTATCTTCCCAAATAACCATTACAAGTGATGGAGCCCTGCTTTCCCGGAGATGGCTGAACACCTGCCTGCCAACGGGAAGTAAAGAATTAATTCCTTGCTTTGCTTTACTTGTGCATGCAGCTTTTGGTTTACCTATTAAACTGTCTTTCTCTCAACCCATGAGTTTTCTCACTTTTACTCTTCTGATTCTCTCCCTCATCCCAACCAGGGGGGAGTGAACAAGCTGCTGTGTGGTGCTAGTTGCCAGCTGTGGTTAAACCATGACATCATTTAACTTACTAGGGACAGTCTTGGCCTGATCATGGCATAAGGAAAAATGTAACATATAGATACACTAAAAAGTGTACAAGAGTTGTAATTCTTGTTTACTGATAAAAAGTCCAAGTTTTTAAAATTGTAGCTCTTACTCTTATATTTTTAATTGAACAGGTCATTACTGTTATGAGCCCTTTGCCATTGAAAGTCATGGTACTGGAACTGGGATGGGTTAAGGCTAACACATACTCTCCTGACCTACTTGCAAAGGGCACCTCTGTTGCAAAATTAATGACCCTTTTTAACCTATAACCTGGCTTGGCATTGCCACCACGTATTTCACCTCAATACTTGTCTTAACCTTGCTGTGCCATGGTTGCTCAAAGATTCCATTGCTTTCCCTCACTTCAGGTTTCTGTTGCTGATTGTTCACAGATAAGACCTCAAGTTTGTAGTCTGCTGTTATATTTTCAAGTAGGTGAGAAACAAACCACACGTGGGCAGGGAGCCTGGATTGCTCTAGAGAAGCATTTTTGGTGTTGTTCCTTGTTATATCTAGCTAATTGTTTTTATTAAGGGCTGCATGAACTGTGTTCATAACAGTGACAGCAGGACTGCAAATAACTATTAAAAAATGTATTAAACTACAACATATCTGAACTTTTAAAGAAGACAGGCTGATCACTTGTGCAGTGAGTGGGCCATCAGGGACCAGTGAACTGTCCTGTCCTGCTTGGTCACCAGGCTGCAGAAGGCAGATCATACTCTGATTCTGTTGGGAAAGGATTCTTACATTTCACTTCTTTCTCACGTTCAATATTCAAGGGCCAGTACACAGTAGCATGGCTTTCAGAGGGAAGAATCCATCCCTTTTTAATGAATAACTTGGTCACAGGCAGCACCCCAGTAAGTTACTTAAAGATTAAATTCTATTGACTTGCTGCTAGTTCACAGTTTTGATTCGGTCACAGATGTTTTGTGCTGAATGTGGTCATGAATCAAACTGGGGCTCAAAGTTAACTGGGAAATTTAGGATACATTGGCAAAGCACATCTTAAAAAATATCAGAAAAGAAAGATTAAATAGTATAGTAGACTGATTGCCAAGAATCCCAAAAGACAGTTCACAGTTTCAAGGAACTGGTAGATTTAGGAAGACCAATCTACACCATGATAGACTTAGTCTGCATTTCCAAAATTGTTTTCCCAGACAAAATTTAAAATATTTTTATAAATGTAATTTTTAAAAGCAAATACTTCACAAATGGGTAAATATTCTGTTTGGGGTATCTAACATGGAATCGCAGAGTACACAGAGATAAGTGCTGCTGGAATTATTAAGTCTTACTCAAAGACACTCAAAGGGCTTGGCTGGGGATGACAAAAAGGACAAGTTTGCTCTTACAAAGAGCCAATGATGAAACTATAATTAAAAGTTATGCATGTGTGTCAGGAGGAAACATTTATGCTACTGTAATGATGTTTGGACATGATCTAAACACAGTACTGGGCAACTGGCTGTAGGTGGCCCAGCCTGAGCAGGGGCTTTGGATAAGATGACCTCCAGAGGTCCCTTACAACCTCAACCACTCTATGATTATGTATAGATATTATGCATATTAAAAGAGAATTATTATTTTTAAAAGTCAAGTAGTTTTAACGGCTGTGGCAAAGCCACAGTGAAAAAGAGCATGAAGAAACAGAAACAAATAAAATCTTGCCTCTATGTTTTTGCTTGATTAATGACTATGTTCCTTCAGTTTTTATATTAGTAAATCTTGACTGACATCAGCTTTTTCTTGCATCCCAGGAGATTCTACATCGAGCCAGTTCTCTCTCTAGCAGTTTGTTAAGGAATCAAGGCATTTCCTGTGATGTTTAAGTAGGTTAGTCCTTCATTCAGTGTTGGTGCTTTTAAGAGGAAAAGATAGAATTATTCCATCACCATCCATTTTTCCTTTATTCAAAAAACTTACTGTTCAAAGAAAATCCATCTTTAGTCAATAAAAAGCTTGCATATATGTCTGCCAGGAAGGCGTACGACTTCTTCAAGGGTTTGTGAGTCCAGGGTGAAAAGATGTGCCAGATCTTCTTACTGGGTTTGAGACTCTACGTCCCATTTCTGTACTGGTTCTTAATCTGAGCTGGAATCACCTTCTCCCTAAATCAGAACTTCTGCTTGACACAGTTACAAGCTGCGGTTGTGCTGCTAAAAACCAGGGAGAGGCAGTAACCTAAAGCACTGTAGTGACTCTCAGTATGTAGCATGGTTTTGATCTGTCCCGGTTAGCCCACTATGAGATGGTAACTGGGCCTAGTCTGGAATATAGCAGACTACAAAGACCATTCACAATAGGCATTATGGACAAAACTGTGCAGGTTTGGTTTCTCCACCCTGTACAGTCCTTCAACATTATTCCAGCAGACTTTGTACCCTCAGGTGATTCCTGAAGGCATGCAACACACCCAGGTCGTGTCATGTTATCAAAGCATGCCCCTGATACATTGCAACACAGCACTTACACTATTTAAGACATGTTGAACTCAAAATTGTGTCTTGGGAGCCCAGAAACTGTCATGTTCAGGAGAGGTACAAATCCAAACACTGTGTGGTGTGGGCATGAATAAACTGTTCCACTTTGACCCTACTTTATCTTGCAGTAAGTAGCCGACCCTGTTTTATTTTGCAGTATGTATGCAGTCATGAGGCCTTTGACCTCCAGGCTTGTTGGTCCTGGTGAGAACAAGAAATAGTATTTCTGCTGGGGGTAAAGGGAGGGATCAGTCTTCTTAAGCACCAGACAATGAAGTAGTTTTATCACCCGAAAACTTAATATGTAACAAATAAGACATTCCAGGGTGAATTTTAAATGCTTTTGATATGCATCAGGCCAAATCTGATGATCTAATAGTTCCTTCTGACCTTAACTTTGGTGAGATATGCCACACAGGGAGGTATCTCATCAGGGGTCATGGGGAAGAAAACTACAGCCCACAGAAGAGTGGTCTGAATTGTTTACTTCAGCAATTTTTTTAGCATGACATGTTACCATCTTCTCAGGTAATGAATGACAGGGGAAACCTTTTCTTGCCTAAGAAAATAAATTATACAATTTATGAGAAAAAAAGTACCAAGACAACACTGTGTTAAATGAGGTAACAGCAACATAACATCAAGTTCTGTAAAATCTACTGGCATGTAGCAATGATTATAATGTAGGTGTTATCTTAGGTGTAACGTGATGGTACGGATTGCAAAAGAGACATGGAAACTGTGATCTTGCTGTAAAGCAAACAGGAAGTTGTTCCACTTGCAGCAGACAAAGAAAAAACTCTCTTCTATAATCAAATAAACCTGACTAAATCACCAGGATATCATCAATTGCACTTGATGAATGGCTGCTTATACTGAGCAGAACAAAATTTTGGCAGAGCACTGTACTGGCAGAGTACCAATCCTGCCATGCTCGTGAGGCGGGCACGTGTGACTCAACAGGGAAATACATTGGTGTTGAGTGACTCTATGTTCCTCTTCTACCAAAGCCATTTGAAGTGAGACCTTTTGTGCTGTGGATGGGAGGGGGCCACACTGTCAGCTCATCTGTAAAAGGCAATCCTTCCAAATACTCGTAATGTGGTTGCTGGTAGGCATTTGGGCTCTCTTTCTGTATTGAAAGGGCAAGTACTAACAATGAATGAGACAGACAACAGAGGAAAACAATGAGTTAAATGGATAAATAAATGGTGCAGATCAGTTCTGCATACTTTCAATAATACACACTGCACTAGCATCCTTCTGGCCATGAAAATACATCACCTAAGTATTTGATACATCCTGCATTAGCCAATAACAGACAAAGCCATATAAAAATACAGAAAGAAGATTTTTAGGTATAGAATTCCAATTTTTAAAAAGTTCTGTTTCGGAACAAATAACAGTAAGTGCATTGTTGTTATTATAGGACTTGCCTAGATCATGGTAAAGAAGGATTTTACAGTTGAGGAATTTTAAGATACTGACTTCCACCTAAAAGAGTGGTCTAAATATAACTTAGTTGATCTCTTTAAGCACCTACTTATTTAAGATCCTTGTTTCTATGGAAAATCAAACCACTGTGAGTTGAATTAAGACAACTGTGATTTATATATTAAGCCCTCCTAGAAGTATAGCATTTTTTATGCTGCCATCATAATCTAATAATCTAAAGTTTAATGATTTAATCTGAACTTCACAATACAATGCCAAAATAGACATATTTATATTCAAAAAGAGTATCTATTATATTTTTCAGAATCTGGCAGCATTTAGAAAACCACTCCTAGGACATGTTATCTTTGACACTCAGGTTCCCATTTGTGCTGGTTTTGGCTGGGGTAGAGTTAATTTTCTTCACAGCAGCTAGTATGGGGCTATGTCTTGGATTTGTGCTGGAAACAGTGTTCATAACACAGGGATGTTGTATTTACTGCTGTGCTTACACAGAGTCAAGGCCTTTCCTGCTTCTCACACCACCCCACCAGTGAGGAGGCTGAGGGTGCACGAGAAATTGGGAGGTTACACCGCTGGGACAGCTGACCCCAACTGACCAAAGGGATATTCTACACAATATGATGTCATTCTCGGCATATAAAACTGGGGGAAGAAGAAGGAAGGGTGGACATTGGGAGCAATTATGTTTATCTTCCCAAATAACCATTACACATGATGGAGCCCTGCTTTCCCGGAGATGGCTGAACACCTGCCTGCCAACGGGAAGTAAAGAATTAATTCCTGGTTTTGCTTTGCTTACTCTTCTGATTCTCTCCCTCATCCCAGCTGGGAGGAGTGAGCAAGCAGCTGTGTGGTGCTTAGTTGCCAGCTGTGGTTAAACCATGACAACTTTATCCAAACTTGCTTTTCTTTTCCTTAAAAATATCCATGAAGTTAAAAATACTTGTCAGAATTTACTTAATTTCGGTACGGGATTGGCACACTGTACCCTACAGCTCAGTATTGCAGCATTGCTGCTTAATGTATAATTCAGGTGACCCAGAGATTAATATTTATGTTAGTTTAATGCCAAGGTGATACAGTGGCTTGAAAGCAATGATACTTGGGAAAGCAAACTCACCATTCTGTAAATAATGACTCAAAGACAGTCTTACATTTCTGCCTATCGCCAAGCAGAAGGAAAAGATGTCAAAAAAAGGATTAGCCCATAAATGTGATATCTGTCCTGCAGTGCTGGGTGGATGCTGCATTCCACTAAACTCTCCATAGATCTGGGAAAAACCAGCAGTGAGAACACATGGTGTACTCTATCTCAGGCTTTCCTTTCATAAACCTGTCAGTAATGCCTTACCTTTGGCACAGAAATGGGATGATTTGTGCTGTCCATCTGTTATCTTATGGAAGAGAATGCATTGGTCAGGTGATTGAGACATGACTCCAAGGAAACAGGAAGAGATGAGATGACCTAAAGAGTTACATTAAGTAGCTTCTATCTCAGGACAGCATTTCCAAAGGTCTAGCAGGACTTTGTGATGACAGGCTAAGACCCTCTGGGAACCAAACCAGTCACGTTGGAGCTAGCAAGTGCTGGCTGGTCACATCTTGTTTCTCTTGGTGGAGCAGGCAGAATGGGAGAGCAGCCACACAGACACCCAGCCACACATCTGATCTAAACAAGGGATAAAACAGGCATCTAGCAGAAATACTTTAGAAGCAGAGGCCTGATTTTTTTGCTCTGAAAGGCTGATCTTAGCGAGAACCTCTTCTAAGACACACTAATCAAAAGCCATGATCTGGCTAGGGCCTGGCAAAAAGTAGCAAATTCTTATCGTTGTCAGCACTGGAAACTTAATCAAATAAAATCCAATAACTTCTTCAGAAGACAGAGCAGTCTGGTTCAGCTGGAGGTTTTCTGCTACTTGATATTAAAAGATGCTCTCTTTCAGCTACTCATCCATATGGGTGTGCTACGATGTCTGTTCTCTGCAGATGGGCCACTGTTGATAGGGAATTGTAAAAAACTCTTGTTAACAGCTGAAATAGTGGGAACTGATGCCAGTTGATCATATAGGTGCCCCCCTCCCAAGCTCACAATGATTTTTTCTGGAAAAACAAAAGTGCCAGGTAAGAAATGCAAAACTCAGATTGTACAAAACCTACACCCCAATCCCAGTTGCTGTGACAGGAACCTGACTCAAATATGCAACTGTCTGTGCTTCTTCCTTAAACTACACACTGTTGGCACAGGGGGAAGAGCTTTGACTCTTGATTATAACACAAATTCAAACTATGGACTTTCAGATAAAGAAATTTTCTTCTTCTGGAAAATGCTGAATGAAAACGATTTGTAAACAAATCCAGCCTACTCTACACAGTCTCCTCTGGATGCATGGGAAAACTGTCTCTTTCTGTCCCCAGGTGAACCCCCTGCAGACTCCGGTGCTCTCTTCGTGGGGCCTCCCAGCCTATGTGCCCACCTCTGGCTCTCCCAGTGTCTCCACCAAGTGTGCCCAGTTATGGTGAGGGCAGGCACAGCCCTCCTGTCTCACCCGTGTGTTCTGTGGGGACTAGGGTGCCATAGGCCAGGCAGGGCCAGTTGGCAACCTTCCTCCTTGCTGTCCAGCCAGCTGCTGTGACAGTGAGCCTTGTTCACACTAGACACACAAATCAAGCAGCTATATGGTCCAGCATGATGCCTGGCTGTGCTCTCTCAGACTTGACCTTGACAACCCTACTCAGCTGAGTTTCTTTGCATCCAGTGTGGGCCTTGATCTCATTTCTGTTTTGATATCTTGTAACCAGGTACAGAGGGATCCTCCTGAACACCTTCAGAGATGAGCAAACAGGAGATTTCCCAGATTAATAAGCTTTTAGGAGAAAGGTCCTTGAAAAGAAACTGGAGTTGGAGAGCAGACCTGGAGGCTACAGCTAAAAGAGATGATCTCCAACCCAAGATGATCTGTAGGTTGGTGTACTCTTGGAGTAGGATGAACTGTTCTGGAATGACACTGAGATTGTGGCTGGAATCACCAATGGTGATTCACCTCTGTCCTGCCAGAAACGCTGTATGTGAGAGGATGACTGACAACATTATCAAGGGGGACTACTGTGTGTGAAAGCCCTTCCTCTTCTTTGGTCTCTGACCATTTGTGAGAGAGAGAGCAAGAATGGTTGAATAGTACATGCACTGGGCAAGCCTCAATTTTCTCAGTCATCTCCTGCGTAGAAGGACTGTTGTGCTTCAGATTTTTTCAGGCATATCTGCATCACCAAGAAGCCTGGAGACAGTTTTTGGTCCTGGGAGACCCAAGTCAGGTCAGGTGTTTTCTGGGTTAGGTGCTGTCCTTGTGCCCCTTGAAAAATCTGCTGACGGCATATCCCTCATTGCCCTTGGGGCCCTGCCCACATTGCCACCACAGGACTGGCTCTGCAGCGTGACCAAACCATTCATCTGCAGTAGGCTGCCTGCAAAACCCAACAGCATTCCTCTGCCAAGGAGTGTAATCTCACCACCTTGAAAGACCTTGCCTTCATATCAGTCCTTTGTTGGCTCAGCTGGTCATTGACTCTTGCAGAGTCCAGCTGTGACATTCCCTCTGCACTCATGGTTATCGGGGTAGGGTCAGCAACTCTCTCCAGTTCCGGCTCTTCGTACAGTTGATTTTGCTGCCTTGTTATACGCTGCAGATTTTACTTCTGCTCTCATTGACTCTGTTAACCCAGATATTAATAAATCAGGTTGTGTTGACCACAATAAAGAGGAATTGATTTAACTTGTTTTGTTGGTAAGTCATATATGATCTGTTTCCCAGATAAATAAAGGCTTATTTGTTCACATCTTGTTTAAGTATCAAAGCCACTGTTCCAACCTCCACTGTTTTCTGCTTTGTTTTCTTAACTGATCAAGCACTTCATTGATTCTCTTAGCACTGTTCAAGCCCTACAGTGCCCACAGGTGCTAAAGCTCCAGTGCATGCATCTTCTTCCATCAATCAGCTCCTCTCTCCTGCCTTGCAAAGTGAGGACTCATCATCTTGTCTTTGATTAAAGTTTGGGTGTCACTTTCTCTGCTCTTGTAAGGAAAGTGTGATACAGATTTGTCCTTAAAGATAGGTATATAAATATAGTAAAAAATATGTATGCATATTTCTGACACTGCCTACTTTTTCATCTCTTCATCTCTTTTTGCCTGCTTAAGTTCTAGACCCCCACCACCACTGTACGGAATAGAAAGAAGTGTCTTTGCTGGCATGGAGATATGGTGATCTGACACGTTGTACTGACTATCAGCTCCTTGTCAAACACTCTTCTTCCCCATTTGACATGCTGCCGTGTTCTGTGGGACCTTGCTCACTGATAGCGTGGGGTAAACGAAGAGCAGCAGCAGAAAGGTGGGTAGCGCCTACAGACCTAACGGAGACGTGAGCTGTGTTGGGTCGGGGCTGTGAACTACCTTTGTTCCTGTGTGTGCTGCAGGTGGCAATCACACACAAGAACAGGTAAATCATTTTTGAAACAGAAACAATTTCAAAGCTAGGACAACCAGCAGGAAACAGCAGGAAAAGCAGGAGCAGGAGATGTGCTTGGCAGAGCTGCTCTGCCACCTGGTGCTGGAGTCCTGTCCTGGCTGCTCCTCACTCGGTCCTGGGTCAAACCTGGCCTCTCCTGTCAACCAGCACTGCCGGCATTACATCCGGCCATCTAATACACACACCTGATTACTACAGGGAACTATAACAATGTTTTTTTACCCTTTCTGACTTCTAATACTAATAAATATAATTCCCCTTTGCACAGGGCAGTGCTGGTGGCTAAACCATGTCCTAGAATGTGATAACCACTGGTTGCAAAGATGGAACTACTTGTTAGACATTTTTTGATATTTATAGGTGTTATTTTCATTCTTAAAGTCTAAAAAGTATCAAATACATACATGTATGATCTGATTAGGTGTGTTCTTAACCCCTTCCTTACCTTGCTGGTTTTTATTTTACATTTTTATATGGTGTTTCTGTAGTTGTAAACTTAAGCATGGCTTTGCTCCATGCATTAAAGATTTGTTTTTTAACTGCTTGGAAGTGGATTCTCCATTAAGATACAAAAAATACTCAGCAGAAGGGACCATTTTCCACCTCCAAATAGATCCTATTAAAAAATCTGTAGAAAGACTGTGTCTGAGTGGCTTAGCTTTAATTTATTTGGCTGCAGTTACTTTCCCGCATGAATTCCCCATCCTGGAACCACTGCCTCTGCCTTGTGGGGTGGTACCTGAGTGCAATAGCCACCTCTAGAGTCTCTGCCCTGATGGTGATAGCGAGACCCTAGCAGAGCAGCAGCAAGCTAGTGCTGCTCCCCTGCAGGTCAGTGGATGTGTGATGCACTGACACGAGATGGAGGCAACGTTTGCAGCAAGCCCCTAAGTTCTGTATGGGCCATGTGCAGGTTGCAGGCTGCATATAGGCAACAGGGTACAGGAAACAAAGGTTAAATATGTGAACCCAGAAGTCTGTGTCATTTCTGGCCTGTGAATCACAGCATAAACACATGTTAACATTCATTTGGCCTAAATATTCACCCCTATTCACCTCTGGCTACCCTGAGGAGACTCCCTGCTTCCCATTTTAATGCTTGCAAGGTTTATGGAGTAAAGTGAACCAACAGGCAAACACTGAGACCTGGCTGACACGACCTGGCTGACACGTTAAGCAACTCTCAGGTAGTCAGATCCTCTGACAACCCAGCCTGAATAATGTTGATAAGCCGTGTTTTCAGGAGTTGCTAAACACAGATGACTCATTTGTTCATGTGGAACAGACTTGCTGGCAATCATGCAGACCAGGCAATCGGGAATGACAAGCATTTCTGGGTATCCAAGAAGAAATTCCTTTTGGTGTCAGGGACAAACTGCACTTCAAACTTTTATCTTTCTCTAAGGGAAATCAGAACTGACCAGTCTAACTCACAGACACGTAAGGGCTGACTGTCCACAGCACAAGCTGGCTGGTCTGAACCAAGAGTAAATAACCCCACTGCAGGTGCTCACGGTTCCATAGGCACTATCCCTAGCTGCCAGCTAACCTGTAGAATGGGAAAAGAAAACAGCTATGCCTGGCTTGTGTGTGTCTTTCTCAGCTTGGCTTATAGGGAGCTAGCGTGAACCATGACTTGCAGAACTTCATGAAACTACAGCCATCTACTAATGTCCTGTCATCAGGATGTAATTGTTATTACAGATACATGATTGACTGTTTCAGAAATAAAGACAGAAAGCTCAGATTTAGTTTCAAAGTGAGGCATGTTCCTCAAAACTGATGTACTTCCTGCAAGTTCCAGGAACTAGGCCACAAAAAATAACCAAAGTTTCTTTAACTGTCTCCGCTTTAGCAGAGAAAGACGGCAGTGGCTCAGATATTTCTAACAGTGCACAATGCAGTTTTTGCTATTGATTTTTTTAAGGAAAAGTGGGGGCCTGTTGTTAAATGGGTAAAATAACCTGGCACCAGGTAGTAGAAATGCCCAAGTGCTCAACAGTTTTTGGCCTTGGGTTTCACAGCCCAGCCTGCTCCTAGCCCAGCCTGCTCCCAGTGTGTGCCAGTGTGCTCTGAAGAAGGGAGGGGTGGCCATCAGGAGGAAGCAACGTTAGGGTCTATCTAAAAACTGGATGCATTCAGGTCCACAGAGTTGTGATGGGACCCACCCAGAGCTGCTGAAATTGCTGGCCAATGTGATTACATGTAGTTATCTATCATCCATGAAAAAAAATCACATTTATCATGGGAGGGCCCTGATGACTGCAAAAAAGGCTGATGTACTCAACACACTGCTCAACACACACACTCCAAATAGAAGGAAGACCCAGGCAACGGGGGCTAGTTGGCTTCCACTGCAGTCCCCAGAGGGATGAAGGAGCACTCCCCATTGGAATTCAATCCTAAATACTTGCAGGACAAAGGACTAGCCAACACAGACTTGCCACAGGCAAATGACACTTGACCACTTGATAGCTACACATTTCACCACTGATAGCAATGTGGATGAGGTGAAGGATGTAATGCAGCACATCCAGGCTACTGACACCTCCTCCTACATCAGTCTCCTGTAGAAGCTGAGGTCTGAGGAATGGACCACCAGGCTGAGAGAGCAGCAATCAACACCTTAACATCCAGCTGGTAGCCAGCAGGTAACACAGAAAGTATTCCGGATACCATCGGTCAAAAAAAAAGGGAGAGCTTCCTTGCCAGGAGGAAGGAGGAGGAGGGGAGGACAGAGAACCTCAGACACCCAGTTCAACTGCATGGAGTAGGAGAGGCAAAGGAGGTCCCTGCAGCCCACGGAGCAGATACCCACGTGTAGGCCATGGAGGACTCCACCCTGGAGCAGGAAAGCTGAGCCTGAGGGCAAGTGTGGCTGAATTGAGACCCCAAGAGTCACTCGATGCCAGAGCAGGGGTGGACCCCGAGAGCTGGGGGGTGAGGAGGTGTGCTGGACCAGAGGCCCATCTGCAGCTCATGGACATCCCCATGCTGGAGCCAGGAGCTGAGCCCAAAGACATCCCTGACTCCATGGGAAGCTCACTTTGGAACATCTTGTTCCTGGACTTTCACACCGGGAAGAGCAGCAATGGTGAACTGACTGAACCCCCATTCCCTGCCCCCAGCGGCACGGGGGGGAAGGCAGGGAAATCAGGAGCAAAGTTGATCTGAGCCCAGGAAGAAGGGAGGGTGGGGGGAAGGTGCTGTAAGATGTAGTTGTTATGTCTCACTGTGCTACTCAGATGAATGGCAACAAATTAAATTGATTTTTCTTCCCCAAGTTGAGTCTATTTTGCCTGTGACCATAACTGGTGAGTGAGCCGTTCCTGTCCTTCATTCCTAATCCTGTGCCCCCTTTGTTGTGACTCCCATCCCTTCTCACCAGGTGGGGGTGGGGGGGTGAGTGCAGGACCGCATCATCCTACTGTGCGTCAAACCACCACACTGATTTAATTCCTGTCAGTAAAAATAGTGGTATTTCAAAGGAACTGCCTTTAGTATGCCTAAGAGATGCATTTATTCATCTCAAACTAATCTCCTCATGGGGGGCAAAGGAGGGGGAGGCACGGCTCTCCTCTCTCTGGTGACCACCCACAGGGCACAAGGATATGGAATGAAGCTTCATCAGGGCAAGTTCAGGTTGGACATTAGGAAAAGGTTCTTCACTGAGAGGGTGGTTGGTCACTGGAACAGGCTCCTCAAGGAAGTGGTCAAGCCTGTCAGAGTTCAAGGAGCATCTGGATGATGCTCTTAGTTACATGGTTTTGTATTAGGTAGTCCTGCAAGGAGCAGGGAGTTGGACTTGATCCTTATGGTTCCCTTACAACTTGAGATAGTCGATGATTCTATGATTCTTTCACTGATTAGCTTCATTTGAAGCCTCTCCAGGAAGCTTTGCACTCTGCACAAGCATCTTCTGTATCTCTGAGAACTTGTGACCTGTTCTCAGCTGTTAAACTGCATCATTCAGCTCTAGGGCACAAGGAAGGCACCTTTTTCTCCTCCGTATACTTTCATCACAGAGATAACCATGGACAAGTTTATCATAGGGAAAAGGTTTGATCAGCAAACCCTTCCTCATGCCACAACCATGAAACAGTATCTGCAGTGACATACTGACACGTGCAATAGGAGAAATTACCGGATTCTCTGCTTTTTGTACCTTCAAAAAATTCGATTCTGGCTTGAAGGATCCCACAGCATTGGCATTTTGCTTCAGAAAAATATTAATGTAGGTAAGATTTTCAGGCAGTTACTCTCACTCTGAGAAGCAATAATGCTTAAGAGCAAAAGCATTTAGCAGAGGAACAGAGGTGCCAGAACATCTGTTGTGGGTCTGTCCATAACTCTATAATGCGTCCAGCTTCTACAAAACTTCCATTCTCCAAATGGATGTGTGATGTCCTTTACCTTTCCTTTCACCCACTGCCAATTAAAGATCTCATTTAGGATTTGCTGATGATATTCCACAGAACAGCTGCTGTTAGTTTCTGGCTGACAGTATAGACCAGCTTCTTGGAAGGCCAATGTTATGTACAAGCGTGGCAGAAATGGAACAGGGAACCAGGATTAAATCACACTGTTAAAGGGGGAGGGGAGAAGAACCCCTGCAATACAGCCTTGTGAGGAACTACTGGTGACACCAGTTCTCCAAATCTATCACTGCCCTAATTAAGTTGCATTTTTACTGTAAAGCAGGCAAGCTGCCAGTCATGGCGAAGTGCAACCTGCTTTCCAGCAACTGTCAGCTAGAGCTCAAAAGCATGTTCATGCTTAAAACAGAAACCTTTAAGAATAATGGGGCTTGAGGAGCCATGTTTGGGCAGGGAGTGAACTAGCAGTAAAATACTCACAACTTTTACTATAGCAACGTCTAAGGGTTATTTTTTTTTGTTGTGTTTGGGTTTTTTTAAATTTTCATTCCCACTTGTAGCCTAATTTCATATTCACGTCACGTATCTCATGTATTTCCTTCTGAGGTCACTACAATCTGTACAGTATTGCTGAAGAAAAGAATTTGAGGCTAATGGAAGTCAAGACCTCGTGATAGTCCACCCAGTCTATTCCTGCTGTTTCTCTGTTCCAGAGCAGGCCAAGGGGCCGATAGCTTGCCACAAAAGCAGCCTGCCACCAGCTGCCACCTCCACCCTCTCTCTCATCACAGTCAAAAGAGGGCTCACAGAGAATAGGAAAGAAAAACGATGGCTGAAACAATTACAACTTGTCGAACAGAGAGGGTGGCTTCCATTTGTACACATAGATACATTTTACAGTCACCCTGGCAGTGAGTGACTGGCTATCCCTGTCATTTTGCAGAGGCTGTCTGCAGTTTTCAGACCAAACAGGGTTACTGAGGAAAAAGCTTAAACTCAGCAATGTTCTACTTCTACATAGCTATCTCCTGAAAGGTCTGCATTCTCTTTGGAAAAAGTCTTTTGCTTTATACAGCCAAATAAGAGTTTAGGATTTGTTTCCCTCTTAGAGGAAAAAAAAACCCCAAAGCACTCCCCCCCCCCCCAAAACAACAAACAAACAAACAAACCAAAACACCAAACCCCTGCACTTTCAGTTCTCAGTGGAAGGAAACCCAACTTTAGGGCTGTATGTGCAACTAAGACTAGAAAGCAAGAGTCAGGCTGTAGCTAGGTGCTCGTGCCCTGTCACTATTTCTTGACTGTCAGTCTAGGACAAATACAAGTCATGTAGGGACCTGATTCAGAACACTACACTGGGCTCCTGCGACTCAGTTTCTGATCTGCCTATGCTGGATCAACAAGCAGCCTGTGCTATAACACTTGGTCCAACAGAAGCATATCTTTTCAGTTCTGTAGTCAGGATTTGCTATCCAACTACAAAGACCATATTAGTCCTTAAGTAAGTAGAAGCTCAGGCCATATGCCAATAAACAAACCCAATGGAAGCTGAAGCATGAGCAACCACCTCCATAGGCAGGTTACCAAACACCAGTCTTAATACAGGGCTTCTAGCTAAGGGGCATTCTGCATGAGCACTCTATTACAAGGTCTTCCAGGAATCAAAAAATACCTCGTCCTACACATCACCTTTCAGGCATGGTGCGCAAGCTCTGATGTGCAGGAAAGAATCAACTTGTAGTGGTAGGAGACTTCAGGAAATTATGCCATTTCCCTCAAAAAAACCACATTTCATGATCAGGTCCATCTCTTACAGAAAGCAGGATTTGACAGTGAAATCTGTTCTTTACCCACAGACATCTGCATAACTCTCCCCCTGCCCCCCGCCCATCTTTTATCATTACTTAAACGACAGGGATTCAACTACAACAGGAACCCACTGAGCAGATTCAATAGCAACTCTTCCAGATCAGACTTGGGGAACAATGGATGAATTGCACAAGGACCAGCACAACAATAGCAGAACAAGTTCTAGGGTCTAGACACTGAGAAGTTTTGTTCATTTGGATCTTATGCCTGATTTCAAACATGTCCTTTCCCAAAACTTTTCTTGTCCTTCTATCATTAATAAACAGACATGCAAAATTACTAAGAGAGATGCAGTAAGCACAGAAACCATGATGCAAAATATTCTGCTTTTTAGATGAGATCTGTATCAGCTGTTCTAATGTATATGTTGTTTTTTGTGCTGGAAGACATCTCATCACCACTCCTAAAAAGAAACCAACATTTTTTCCTTTTAAAAAGATGTTTCACCATGTGACTTTTGACAGGCAATTTTTTTTTCAGCAATTGAGCAATGGTCCACAGTATGAGAAGCAGCAAAAGCATTTTATTTGCTGTATAATTAGTGTCATTAGAAATATGATTGGTAAAAAAACAACACACAAGTCCACAAAGAAAGGAAGGCTTAATAAAAACCAAAGAGCACTGGAGGGGTGGTGGTGAAGACTTAGCAGAGAAAAGTTTTTTCTGGACAGCAACAAGTTCTTTTGGCCACTAGAGATAGTAACAAATCTTCCCACTACTTTGCATAAGAATGTTCTCTACGCTTGTTGGACTGCTAGCTTCAAATCACTTACATGTGTTGTAGAGCGTGAGAAGGGAACCAAATACGAGATCATGATCTGTTCACATCAGATAACCACTTCCATGCAACTGTTCTGCACATGCAGAGGCATAAAACTTACTCAGCAAACACCACCATCTCAAAAAACACTTCAAGTCATAACAATGCTTCACTTTGTTTAATTCCTGTATTTTCAAAAAGGTGGTAGAAGTACTGCATTTTTTTTAAACAATAACATGCTTCTCCTCCTTCAAACAGAAAATATCTTCAATCTTTGAAACAATTATTTTTTTCCGCTGACATTTAAACGACCAGACATTCTTAATTCATGAAAATAACAGATGTGTTTCTGAAGCAAGAGGTTGCCACAATGGTTATTTGTAAACATTATACCCACAACAGTAAGTACATCAAAACCCCACACTTCCACCTTAAAATAAACCACAAAGCTTTGACATGAAATACATAAAAAGTTTATTATGTATGTACCCCATTTTGTTATCTGGAGGAGAAAATCTGAGGCAACAGTTTGGTGCAGTACAGAGAAGCAAAGCAATATACAGTAGCTGCACACAGCTTGATTGGTTTCAGATCACAACTAAATACTCTTACTACGGCCGTTAGTACAGAAATGTTCTGTAATTAGAAAAAATGAGAAGTATTACTCTCATGCTGTACAGTCTCATGTTTCTTGGTTAGAAAAGAACAACTGATTGAGTTTGAATCTTTCACGCCTTAATCTTTCACACCAACTTGCTCGGCTGTTGCCTCTGGAATGTTCAGCACAAAGGTTAAGCTCCAGACATAATTTAAGTGCTTTTCATGTGCAAACTGTTACTGGCTAAAGCTTTCAAAGTACATTTAATTACAGATATGAACACCCTGTAAAGATATGAGGATATGATAGCAGACCCAGAGGCCAATACAGATTCTTTAAGAGAAATGCTATGTTCCACTGCAGTAGTTCTAGTCCCTGATTAGGTCCTTCCAAAGAGAGGGCTTATTTCAATTGTAGGAGATAGACCACTCTTTGACAGAAGCATCATGGGATGTTGTTACCAGAGTGTGTTCATCCAACCATGCCAAGCTGCTTACGTGATGTAGTCTGTGAGCATCTGTAGGGCAGTGCGAAATAACAGAAAAGAATTAAGAAGGCTAGGCTGACAAAAATAACTTCAGCACATATTCCAAATGTGACTTTCAGCTGCATTAAATACTAGTAGTGTATTTTAAAAGTCACTACAAAATAACATTAACAGAAGAGTTCTGGCTATTATAGCTAGTAACATAAAGGATAAATTAGTTTGGGAACATTCAAAGCCTGCTTCCCATTAGTTCTAGAAAATGGGTATTGTGTTTAAATTTCAAGAACTACTAGCAACTTTCAAAAGTAAGATCCTGAAGGAAACATACCTGGTATCTTGACTCTGGTCTCTGGATCACTTACAGTCCAAACATATACCATCATGTCCATGCCTCCAGAAGCAAAATGTTCATTGTCTGGTGACCAGGCAATACAAACAATTTTTGCATGGTGTCCATAAAAGACATTATGTTCCTATTTGAAAGTCAGAGATACAGTGTTATTTCATTAGTTTAAGCTACTTCAGGAAATCACTGTTTTTTAATGTGTAGCATCACAATAAGCTACTGCAAGACTCCAGACAACATACATCTCAGGTGCAGATGGATGCCCTAAGCCAAGTGGCAGCTTTGTTTTATGCTATGCATTTAAACACTTATCAGGCCAACAAAAACCTTTTCTAAAATACACTAAGACTTTATATGAAAGCTGGATCTATAAAGTGCATATGCAGCAAGTAACTTCTTGCTTAGAGACTTTTAAAATAACACCATAAATGTTTCTAAAAGCAAAATTCTTTCAATTTTTACTTGCAAAATGAACTGGTTTTGTGGAATGGCATCCTGCATTTTTTTACTTCAGTGTGGCTTCAGTCGAAGCTCAATGACTGTACAGGCTGATATACATATTGACTGCTCAAAAATGGAAATGGCCCATTTTTTGGTTCTTGGTTAAAAGACACTAGTTTGAAGGATAAAGCAAGATTCCTTGCCTGAATGTATCATAGAATCACAGAATGGTTTGGGTTGGAAGGGACATTAAAGATCATCCAGTCCCAACCCCCCTGCCATCATCAGGGACACCTTCCACTAGACCAGGTTGCTCAAAGCCTCATCCAACCTGGCTCTGAAAACTTCCAGGGAGGGGGCACATCCACAACTTCTCTGGACAACAATACCTTTCATTCCTTACTTCTTACCATGGAACTGTGTGCCACAGCCAGTAGATTTTTATTGCCAAGTCTGCTTTATTTACTTAATTAAATTTTATTTTACTCCATGACTCTTATCAAATTGAGCCTGCATTCCTGTCCATTTCACAAAAACACACCCAGATTCTCTAAGAGGCATACACATATATTGTTAATTTTTTGTTCCTTTAAAAAAAACCCCCACACTAGTGATTCAGCTGACTCCAATACAGAACCTGCATACTTTGTAATCTTTTATATTTAACTACTGCTAGCCTGTGGAAATCCAACCCCTCCCTGACTTAACTATGTGTTTGTTATTAGCTATGTTGGAGTGTTTTGCCAGTAGCCAACCAATGCTGTATATTTCTTCGCCTATTCTTATGAGCTGAAAGCTTCACATAAGGCTGCTGTGAAAAGCAGTGCTAACTCAAAATAGCAGGTAAGCAAGACAGTCACAGAAATATCAAATATACATCAACGATTTAAAAATTCTCACCAGCTACAATATATCTCACCACAACAGATTAAGACATGAGATGCCACTCAATTTGTTTTTAAAGAAACAAAACTCCTGATACAATAACTCTTACCACATAGCCATCAGTGACATTGAAGACAGTGACAACTTTGTTTGCATCACAGACTGCAAGAAAGGCACCATCGTGTGAATATGCCAGGTCAGTAACAGGACCTTTAGCTTCCAAAGACTTATCATCATTTTTCAAAGAGGTTCCTTGAATCAAATACAAACGGACATTCCCATCCTGCAAATTAATAGTAAAAAAGGGAGGAAGGTAAAAAAATCCCATCACAACAAAAAGAGGAAGGCTTACTGAGTTTCTGGGACTTTTTGCATCAATTCTATCTAGTGGTGCTTATATTAAGAAATAGTTTAAAGAACCTGTTGTTTACGATGGCTACAATCCACCAAGTCTAGAATACAGACCCGATTCTAGAATTTGCCTAACTTTAAGCATACACTGAGTAAAAACAATTTGACGATTTAAAAAGCAGCAAATAAGATAAAAAATAAAACAGGCGTTAAGGTCACAATGGTGGGAAAACCTGGGGAATGAAAACCCAGGAATACCAATTACACATAGTTTACTTGTTACAATACTGCTGATGTTACAAAATGCCACCTACTACTTCTCAACAAAACACTGCTACTATCGTTAATCGATTCTGTTACTCGTTCCACTGTTCAAAGTAGAATAAGCTTAGGAAGTGCAACCTTACCGCTCCTCCCACTGCTGCTGTACTTCCTCCAGGGTGAATGGCTACAGCTTCTGGCTCATAGCCAAGGTCATCAATTGCAAAACATTTTTTCTTATCTTTCATCAAGACAATCTGTAAATAGAAAACCAGAAACTAAGACCTTTCTTCAAAATGCCTAATACAAAACTATGACTAAGCCACATTGCTTAGTCATAAATACAAATCCACTCTGATTGCTCAGAAGTTTACTATATTCTGATCTTAAGGGAAGAGTTTCATTCCTTTTTTAAAAAAAGAAATGCTTACATGCAGTGACTAACTAATCTGCTGTACTAGAATACTTATGTGCTCTAAACTAGGTAGCGCAAGGCATGCTCTACTGCCTTCAGCTTTGCCTCATTTGGTTTGAACATGAAAGAAACACGAACAAAGTATTTTTAGCAATGCTTAGTCCCTTCCCGGTTCACTGTTAAAGGAAGGGAGGCAGGATAAAATTAGTAGCAAGTTAATACTGCAATATTAAATTTTAAGGGCTATTTCCTATCTAGTTCTATACTATGGACAACTGGAATTATAAATCACATGGAAAACGGGTTTGGAAAACACTACTGAAAAGACTCAAGAGTAACACCAGCATTTATACAGAATGCATAAATCCTTAGAAGTATGCTTTGATACTAGATAGCCCTGGTACAATCTCTCTGGTTTTGTTTGATTAATCTGAATACTACTGGCAAGCAAGCTGGAGCTACCCATGCTGCACAAGAGTATTAGTTAATCAGTTAGTTGGATTAGTAGCAAAAAAAACCAAAAAAAAACCCCAAAAAACAAAAAGCAGGAGCAAGACATCCTTTCCCCAAAATCACATCACTGAACAGATCAGCAAAAGCATGATTCAGACTGGTGTAGCCTTCCAGCACAAAGCTGTATTGATAATAAATTCAGATGCATCCACATGAGGGATCATGCAAAATTTAAATCTATACATAAGACTGTCGGATTGGTGAAGGATGTAAAAAGACAAGACTACCAAGTACCCTGCTTAATTATGTTCTCTATAGCTCTTATTAGGAAATTCTGCAGATGTGCAAAGTGATCCCACACTAAATAGGATTGTTAGAAACCATCATGTTACCATACACGGCACTATTAACACAGCACTTGTGTTGATAATCCACAAGTTAATACTTACTTGTCCAATGCATAGTACTACAGTATAACCACCAGGACCCACAGCTAAACATTTTGGTTGAACATCCATTTTCACAGCATCCTGGCCACTGGAAGAAGGTGTGCCAAGGTGGAGAAGCAAGAAGGATAAAGCATAAAAAAAAAAGTTATTCCATGTCTACCATTATTTTAAATTTCCTATTCAAATAATCACCCACTAATGATCAAGAACATGCATAATTGAACTTATTTTTCTTTTAAATAATCTGCAAAGTTTCCTCCTGTTTACTGATTAAAGCATTAGTACTGTGATCAGGTAGTACACTTTCAAAGTGAAAGACAATATTACTGTACTAGAGTTTAACTTCTTAAAGTAACTAGGTGATCTAACAGGATTCCCTCAAGGTTTTTTTGCTTCAATTATAGTTTCCATGAAAAAACAACTGTATTCCACCCCTCCTAACCACAGTTATTGCCAATATTCCTGGGTATTTATGAGTCATAAAACAGGCACCCTTCCCACAGCCCCCTAACTAAGCCACCTGATACAAGGCAGATTTCTATCTAACCTGTGGAAGGGATGAAACAAATTGGAAAGCCTGGGATGCATTTCTTGTCAGAAAAAAGCAAGGGTGGTACAGCAATCATTTCTACAGTTTCCATGGTAACTTAAACCCTGAATAAATTGCAGCATAAAATTCTTTACCATATAAATCAACAAAACACTTGCTGTAAAATTATTAGGGATGCACACTATGAAAAAAGCCAACATTTTAACTAACCTGTAATCCCTCTTGCTAAGGTTGGTATAGCGCACGGTGTCATCCATACTGCAGGTGACCAGCTGATCCATTTCATCCACTGCCATTCTAGAAACCTGGTTTGTATGGCCTTTCCCAGAAAAGCCATCATTCTCTCCAGTTTCAGAATCCCAATAATGTGCATAATAGAATTAAGGAACATTTGAAGATACTGGTGCAGTCAGATACAGCATCATAAAAAGTTAAATAGTAGACAGAATAGCTAAGGTTAGAAGGGACCTTCAAAAGTCATGTAGCACAACTCCCCTGCAGTGAGAAGTGACATCTTCAACTAGATCAGGTTGCTCAGAGCCCTGTCCAGCCTGACCTTGAATGTTTCCAGGGATGGGGCTTCTACCACCTCTCTGGGCAACCTGTTCACCACCCTCATTGTAAAAAAATATCTCTTCCCCCCATCTAATCTAAATGTACTCTCTTTTAGTTTAACTCTATTACCCCTTGTCCTATCACTACAGGCCCTGCTAAAAAAGTTTGTCCCCATCTTTCTTATCAGCCCCCTTCAAGTATTGAGAGGCCACCAAAAAGGTCTCCCTGGAGCCTTCTCTTCACCAGGCTGAACAACCCCAGTTCTCTCTGCCTTTCTTCATAGGAGAGGTGTTTCAGCCTCCTAATCATTTCTGTGGCCCTTCTCTGGATTCACTCCAACATGTCTGTGTCTTTCTTGTGCCAAGGACTCCAGGACTGGATGCAGTACTCCAGGTAGGGTCTCACCAGAGTGGAACAGAGAGGCAGAACCACCTCCTTCAACTTGCAAGGGCCCATTGCTGGCTCATGCCCAGCTTTTCATTCATCAGTAGCCCCAAGTCCTTCTCTGCAGGGCTACTCTCAATCCCTTCATCCCACAGCCTGTATGGATACCAAGGATTGCCCCAGCCCAGGTGCAGGACCTTGCAGTGGGCCCTGTTGAACCTCATGAAGTTCACACAGGCTCACTTCTTGACCTTTTCCAGGTCCCTCTGGATAGCACTGGTGTTGTCTGCAAACTTGCTGAGGGTGCACTTGACCCCACTGTCATTGATTGACATATTAAACAGTAATGGTTGCAATATGGATCCTACTCATCACTGATCTTGTATTGGGTCTGGCTGGGATGGAGTTGATTTTCCCCGTGGCAGCCCTCAGAGTGCTGTGTTTTGTGTTGGTGGCTCGAGGGGTGTTGATAACACCCCAGTGTTTTGGTTACTGGTGAGCAGTGCTCACACAGCACCAAGGCTGTCTCTCCACCATCTCCCCCTCCAGTAGGTTGGGGGTGGGGAAGGTCTTAGGAGGGGCCACAGCCAGGACAGCTGACCCAAACTGACCAAAGGGATATTCCATACCATATGACATCTGCTCAGAAACAAAAGCAAGGAGAACGCAGGGGGAAGAGGGGGCATTCGTTACTTCTGTTTTGTCCTCCAGGAACTGCAATGCATACGAAGCCCTGCTTCCCGGGAAGTGGCCAAACAGCATGGCCTGCTGATGGGAAGCAGGGAATAAATATTTGGTTCTTTTGCTTCTATGCACACAGCTTTGCTTTGCTTCTATTAAACTGCCTTTGTCTCGACCCATGAGTTTGGTTATTTTTTTGTGTTCCATCTTATTTTCTCTCCATCTTGCTGAGGAGGGAGGTGACAGAGTGGGCTTTAGTGGGCATCTGGCATCCAGCCAGGGTCAACCCACCACAGATCTCCATATGGACATCGAGCTATTGACCACAACCCTCTGGATGCAACCATACAAGCCCTTCCTCAATCACCAAACAGTCCACCCATCAAATCCATAT
>NW_010311431.1:0-19369 GCF_000700745.2 Antrostomus carolinensis
GCCGTCTCGGGCGGGCGGCGGAGCCCCACACACGGGCCGTGGGGGTCGGTGCTACCGGGGCTGCCTGGGAGGCGCTACCTGGAGGAAGGGAGAAGGCGCGGGGGCGGCCCGGGGGCGAGGCGCTTCCCCGAGCTGTCACGCTTGGAGAAAAATCTGATCTTCTGGCTCTGGAGGTTTCCGAAATTAATGTCTTTTTGGAGCCAAATAAGTGTTCTGGAGAAGTAGATTAGCCCTTATGGCGAGGGGAGGTAACTTAAGAACGCTGGTTGGTTATTCTGAGGATCAAGTGCCTTCACAGTTGTGAAAAAGTTGTGTTATTTCAGTCAGAGTTTATTAATTTTGAACGTCCAGACCGTGTAATTTTTTGGTGCTTTTTCAGATAAGAACTGGAAAGAAGCGAAGGTGAAAGGTACAGGAAGCATGTCTCTGACAGCAGGAGCTAAATGCCATTCACAGGGGTAGAGAAGCGGCCGGTCCTGGCTGTTTATGAGACCTTGGGAGGTCTGGGTGAAGCTTGGAAAAATATTTCTTAATGACACAATTACGTGACCATATAATCTGTAAAACATGGCATATAGTTGCTTTTTTAAAGCATTTCCCTCCTTGCCACTCTTGCTGCAGTTCATGTAGATGGGAATTGCCATTTTGCCATTTTTCCTGATGTTATTTTAATATTATGGTAGCAGAGAAGAGACTAAATCTGTCAACCTTCACATGCTGATTTTTTAATTTTGTACCCCGTTTTCCTGAACAAATTGGGGGAGCAGGGAAAGAATAAACACACTAAACATTACTTTAGATGATAGAGTAGATACACAATACACAGCTAGATATAGGACATGCAATACAAGACGTATGCACATAGATGTTTTCAGTGTCTTGAAGACAGAGACATGCATTATTAACTCTCAGCATAGATCCAATAAGAATCTCATGTTCAAACTTGATTTATTTTGTTGAATATCTATATGCTTTTTATTGCCTGGTGTGTTTGCTTAAGTTGAAGTCTACATAGCTGACTCTAGTTGTTCAGAGCTGCTTTTGTGAAAACTTCCAGTTTAAAAGGAAAAAAAGGTTATGAAAAACTAACATCATCTTGAAAGTAAAAAGATAGAAAATATGTATATTTTTAGTGGGATGTTTTCAGACAGTAGTTGAGTATATAGTGGCAGTATGTTTAATGGAATTTCAATTTGAATAGCACAGTGTTTTGGGAATGCAGATATATCAGAAATTTAAAGGTGTAAGAGCTAAAGGAAAAGCTGATAGATCTGTGCTATCAAACATTTTTTTTTTAAATAGTATTTACAAAATATTCTGTTTTCCAAAAAACCATGAAAAATATGTTGTTTGTCATTTTGGGGATGTAGGGTTTTTCCTTGGGTTTTCAGATGTTTATAGCATGTTCTGACTTCCCTTTTGCTCTGTGCACGTGAGCAAATGTTCATGGAGCAATGTCTCCAAGCTTAGTTTTGAATCTACTGCTTTTACTAGTAATTGAAAGGTTCTGGAAATGCACAAATTCCGTTCAGACGCGTTGCTAAACTGAAAATAGACTATTTGGTTTTGAATTGCAGTGGTTTTATATTGTCAGGCTTCACCTTGCTACCTTTGTGCAGCCGTCTGAGGCCAGTTTGAAGTTACCAGTTTGCTGTGAGTTTAGTGCTGTCATCTCTGAGATGGTTCACTGCGTCAGTGGGGGCTGGAGTAGCACCCTTTTCTCATAGAAATGTATTGTTTCTTTCTTTTTATTGTGATTAGTCATGATGTCTTCACTTGAAATAGTAGATGATAAACTTGATTAATATTCAGTAAGATATTTGCTTACGTACTGGTATGTTTTCTGAACTTAGCAGTGCATGCATCTCATTCAAATTGTCAGTCTTTTGCTTAGAATATGTAAGAATTTTTGATTTTTTTTTTTTCTTTCTCTTTCAGTGTAATACACTCTTTTCACTTATCTCATAAGGTTTGCACTTGTGCATGTTTTAAGAAGATCAACTGAAGCAGAAGGATGTAAGACAAAATGTCTAGCTATTTTCTAAGAGGCCTTTGGCCACCTTTCCTGGCTATTTTAGCTGTGTTAAAGGTATGCTGAATCAACAGTGCTGTAGCATTAGTCATCTTAGTGTTCTCCAGGGCCTGGAGTAGTCAGCTTTCTTCACACCAATTGAATTGCCTGTGTAGTTAATCTCTAACTGTTTTGTCTTTGTTTCTTAATGTGCTCTCTTGGGCAATATCATAGGAGTGCAGAATGCTAGGATATTCATTGTGTTCCTTGTGCTGGGTAGAATATACACCTTTTCCTTATCCTCTTTCTCAGAATAGGTTTGGTACCATTCCAGTACAGTGATTTGGAAACAGTTGTAGAGTTTATAAAATGTTACTGTAAATAGAGGTAAGAAATACAGATGTTACAGTCAGTGAGCTTTTGGAAAGGCTTCTCACAGTGCCTCCTTCTGTGTGTGGTAGTTTTCCTCTTGATGGCTACGCTGCACTGGATAGCTGATGAGACCAACTTTCAAATTCTTTAGTATGGAAAGTTGTTTGGCCTGTTCAGAACAGTTTTTTCATCATTCTTATGTAACCTAATAGGCAAAATAAAACTTAGCAGTGCCTGGAAACTTAGCCTCTTTTAGATTTCTTTTATCCTTTTTCGGTGTGCAAAACTAATGAGATTAAAGATTTAGGACAAATCAAATGGGGGAATTTATTTTTGGAATTGATTGTCCTCTATTAGCACTAGGAGTTGTAAATAGATTGTCCTAGTTCTGCCTTCTTTTTAACAGTGTTATAATTTTATATTGTGAATCAAAAAATGACATTAATGTAAGAGAAAAAGTTTAAAGGAGTACATTTTAAGGAATACATCAAGCAGATGTATTCCTTAAGTAAGGTTAGCATGCAGTTACTTTAATTTATCTGATGGAATTTTGACATTTTTCTCTTCATCTTACTTCTAGTAAGTATTTGTCTCAGTCTCTCTGCACATATTATTTTATGTTTACTTATGTAGTATCTTACTCCACTGGTCTTTGAAGTGGTATGAGGTTTTTTGTGTTTTGTTTCATTTCGTTTTGTTTTTTAAATTCTTTGAGCCTCTTCCTGAAAGTGTTTTCTAATATACTTTCATAATTGGCCTGTTGTTTACTTCATACAGTCTGTAGGCTTTAGAAAGATACTGAATTAGCCTCAATAAAACTGCTGTACAATCTGAGTTCAGATACCAGCTGCGATGGCATTGCTTAGGAACCTGCAGAAGCAATCCTATTGCCTAAGTTGTGTGGGTAGTACCAGAGCGATCTGAGGGTCATAATTTTCTTCTCAGTTTCATGCTTCCTTTAAGCCTGGTATATAACATGGATTTTTTTATCTGTATTTAATCTGTATTTTTATCTGGTTTTGCAAAACTTGTCCTCCAGTGGAGCTGGTGAAGCTGCTCAGTGGAAATTAGGATGACTAGGCGTGTATGCAGCCATTCTTTTTGTTTCTGTCTTTCTTCTTTCCGTGGTTACTTAGTATGCAGCTTTGCAGTATTTTCAGTTGTGATAAGACTAACATGTTGTTATCAGTTGTGATAAGATCTACCAAAGAATATTCAAAGCCTGAGTGTATGCCTGGACTTCTGCACAGTTCCATTGTGTTGGATTTGATTCACTTTAATTTTATCATGAGGTTATCTAGGAGCAACAGTATACAATAAATGGCACAAATCAGATGCTAAAATTTCTGCTCTGAAGGGCTTTCAGTTAAATGGGCAAGATGCACAAGTAATGGCAGAGAGGTAACGAGCTGTTCCTTAGTACGTGTTTTCTTACAGTTCAGTGACTTGTCTGGTTGTAGGTCAGTGCAGCCTGATACCCACAGTCTTACCACTGTTGCAGAATCGTAGCTGTTGTTATTGCCTCTGTTGCTTTATTGGTACAGGAGGTAACGATGCACTGTTGGCTCCAACTCCAGAAACACAGTGCATGTATTTTGGGTTTTTTCTTTGATTTTTTTTGTAATTTTCTTTTTTTTTTTTTTGATAAACTTGATTTTTAAGACTTCTTGTGGTAGTAAGCTAAGCACAGAATTGATTGTGTGACTTGGACCTTATTTTAGAATTTACATGTATTTTGCACTTTTTATACTTTTTTGTCTAACAATTCCTTTATCCTGTTTATTTTTTATGTTGTCTAATTTTGATTTTATAACTCACTAACAATAAGGTATTGTGTAGTGAAGGGCCTTTAGTAGACTTGCAGTTAAAAAAAAAAACAACCCCAAAACACTGTAACCAAGTTAGAAAAAAAGATGAGAGAAATACATTCAGTTTTATAACCTGGAATCTTTGAATTTTCTCTCTGGTGAAACATCTAATAATCTCCTCCATGGATGGGTTTCCCAAATCAGGTGTTTTGTTGACCCAGCAAACATCTTTGAGCTTGTAATTTGGAGGGAGAAACTTGAATATTACTTAACTAATATCTCAAGCAACTGTAATTGAGCTTTACATTTTTGAGGTTCTGATGTAGAGGGAATGTTCTGTGTCTTTTCTGTAACCTTAGAAATGATGGCAGATGATTTGGACAAGTTTATTGAAGATCAGAAGGCCAAGTTGGCACAAGATAAAGCAGAACTGGAAAATGATCCACCTTACATGGAAATGAGGGTAAGAGTATTCAATAGTTTTCCTTAATTTAAACAATTGTTTTGCTAGGATCTGGACTTAAACTTGCTTTTACTGTGCTCTTAAAACTGTATTTGTTGTTAAAGTATATAGTAAATATTTATCTTTTCAAAGTAATTTCCAACTTAAATACTTTGTATTTATGTAGATTTTTAAAAGCCTGTTTGCCAGCAGGCCTGCACAGTAACATTTGTATTTTACAAGTGGGAAAAGTTGTGTGAATGGTTATCATTGTTCCTTTTACCCTCCCGAGGGAAGCTGACTAGGAGGGATCTGCTCTCTGCCCACTCCAGAAGATGGGTGTGGGATGGGGGTGGAAGGTATAAATATCCTCAAAATTTCTGTTACAGAAACTAGGAAATATAAAAGGCAAATTACTTAATCCAATCAAACAAAACCTGTTCTTATCACAGGTTTCCTATTAGAAATTTTAGTACCTAATTCTAAAGCTATAAAGATTTTATAATCTGCAGATCACCATCAAGTTGTTCAATAGTGCTAGTACCTGGCAAAAAGCTATATCTAAATAATTCAAGCTAGCTAAGTGTCATGGTAACTAAATAAACTACTCAGTAAAAAAAGAAGTTTTGATTTGTCTGTTGCTTGCCTTACAAAACCCCAAACAGCTTGAGCTTTTAACAGCAATTATAATACTGAGTTTTCCCTCCGTTTTTTGTTTCATCAGAAGGTTATGAGAATTCATCTTTCCCCTTCTGTGGGTAATATGTGTGTTTTTACCTGAGTGTAGTAATTATCTCCAGAAGGTTTATTTATTTTTGCCTCCTCTGCTCAGAGGAGTTTAAAGAGGAGGATGTTTCCAGCCTGTAGTTTGATGAAGTCCTAAGCTGTAGGAAAGTGAAAGTGTAGTTACAGGGAAGAGGTGTGTTAAATTTGCTCTGTAATGCCCTGTAGTTCTTTCATAGTTTCAAGCAGGGTGCAGTACATCAAATCAGCCCTTATAAAAAAACCAGAGAGGATGTGTGTAAAGTGTGAAACAATTCTGGGTTATAACATGTGGCTGATGACATAAATCACAATATATATTGTCAACATATTTCATGACGTGAAACATTTAATGTATTGAAATACATTGAACTAAGAATTCCTGTGTTGTAGAGGAGAACTACTTTTTTGGTAGTATTAGTGAAATGTATAACTTGCTTAATGTGTTAATGCAGCATCACTTTCAATGTCTCTATTCTCCGGTGCTAATAATTACGTTAGTGATGTTGTTATCCCAAAAACTGGGTCCATCACCCAGTGTGCAAAGAGCCAGTCCACACGGAGAGTGAAGGTATTTCCTTTTATTGCTTATATGCACATGTATGGGTGCCTGTCCCAAGACAGCACACCAGATCTTCAAATCCATGATTATTTATACACAAAGCATTAATGTGTCCAGCCTCCTAATACATACATGTTGTTATTTTATTAAATGATTGGTCAGAGTTTCTTTGCCTAGCATATAAATTAGAGCGCATGCTCAGCCTTGTTACTCTGCCTGTTTCTTTGGAGTTGGTGGTATGATTTGGGTAGAGTGTCCCTGAGTTGGTGGTCTCAATCTCCCCCTGCCAGAATTAACTTTCCTTTAAGGTCACTTGTCTTTTGGCAAGTCGAAGCAGTTCTTCAGGGTTGGCTCACTGAGTTAGCAATTCATCAGTTCCACTTCTGCTTTTTGATGGCTACATTCTACCTATCAGACAAAAGTACATTGTTTAAATCATAAATCTTTACCTACCAGTTTTTCTATCTGTAGTCCCAGTAAGGACGGGACTATACAATGGATATTTGTAACAACAATATACCTAGTCAATTTAATTTATATTTTACTATAACAGTTCCATATATCTAATGGGTTTAGCTTTATTCTTTAATATCTCAACATCAATTTTGTTCTTATGTGTGATATTTGTTTTACCTTGTGATGCAGCAAAACATTTTGTTTTGTTTCCAGAATAAGGAATCAGAGAAGCTTTCTGAGACTAGCAAAATGTTAATGTCCATGGCTAAAGAAAATATACCTCCAAACAGTCAACAGAACTATCCTTTAGGTATAGTACATTTTTTTATATGTCTTCTAGATTGAAGTAGCATTTAATTACCTTTGAGAATTTTTGGAAGGGAATTAACCACTTTGGATTTTGAATTATAATTCAAGTGCGTAACAACTCTTCAGTCTTCCAAATGTCTTGGGATTGTGTGGATTTTTTTTCTTTTTTTTTTTTTTTTTTAATAAGGAAAATATGCCAAGGACTTTCTTTTTCTTCTTGTAAAGGTAGCTCTGTTAAAAAAAGCAAACCAAATAATCAAAGATAACAAAAAAACTGCTTGACAGTCCTTGATAGATGATCTGTCCTTTCCTGTTGTATTTGGGTAGGGCAAAGCTTTGGAAGTCCATCTTTCATCTGGACTTTATATTTCCCCTGTACTTTGTGCCAGGGAAATAAAAATGCCTTTTCTTTCAGCCTCTAAGCTTAAGTCCTAGTCCAAGTTGGACTAGGTTGAACTAATTTTTCTTTAAAATGCTAAGTGTCTTTTAAATGTTTAGGCATAGAGTACCAAACTGATTGTATTGCTTTTGTAATTTTTGTAGTAATTTGTTATACAAAGAAAGAACAAGCACTTAGTTTTGCTTGAAATCTTGACCAAGTGAAATTGGTTAGATTTAATTTGCTGTGACTATCACTTCACTGTGAGGGTGGTCAGACACTGGAACAGGTTGCCCAAGGAAGTTGTGGATGCCCCCTCCCTGGAAGTGTTCAAGGCCAGGTTGGATGAGGCTTTGAGCAACCTGGTCTAGTGGAAGGTGTCCCTGCTGATGGCAGGGGGGTTGGAACTAGATGATCTTTAACGTCCTTTCCAACCCAAACCATTCTATGATCTTAAGTAAGGTAGTGTCTTGGAAATTCCTCTTCTGCTTGTACAGATGCTTGTGCTAATGCTACTTGATTACAGGAGAATTGAGTAATGGTGGGTTTTTTTAAGGTCCCTTCCAATCCATACCATTCTATGAATAATAATAATAATAGTTAATAAATTGTAAGGAAAATGAAAATAACAGAGAGAAATAAAACCCAAGAAAGACAATGATGCAAATGAAAACAATTGCTTACCACCAATCAACCAATGCCCAGCCAGTCCCTGAGCAGCAGTTCCCCCACCAACCTCCTTCCTAGTTTTATTGCCGAGCATGACGTCATATGCTCTGGGATATCCCTTTGGTCAGCTGGGATCAGCTGTCCCATCTGTGTCCCTGTCCAACTTCTTGTGCACCCCCATCCTCCTCGCTGGTGGGGCAGCATGAGGAGCAGAAAAGGCCTTGACACTGTATGAGCATTGCTCAGCAGTAACTAAAACATCCCTGGGTTAACAGCACTGTTTTCAGCACAGATGTAAAACACAGCCCCATACCAGCTACTGTGAAGAAAATCAACTCTGTCCCAGCCAAAAGCATGACATTCTGTAATAATAATTTGGGTGCTGAACACATTTGGCTATCAGTGGATCGTTGTTCGTATTATTGGCTGGTTCTGCTTTAAAGCAGGATTAAATTAGACAGGGACTTGTTCCTTGGTAGCTGCTGGGTGTGTTCTATAATTCTAGCAGTAGTGTTGATAATCAGGCTGAATGAGGTTACAGTTATTTCTCAACATATTAAATGCCTGCAAACTTTTATGTAAAAATGCATTTAAAATCATAACTTAAAAAAAAAGTCAGTGTGATTGTGTGTGATTAACAGAATGTGAAATGGCAAATAAGTACAGCAATACAGAATAAACAAAAGCAGGAAACCAATGAAAAATAAAGTATATCTCTTATTCTGACAGAAGAATTCAGACAAATTGTGCATGAAACTAGGATGAATGTGTGTTAACTGGAGTATTTTTGCCCTGCTAGGCTCTTCTAAAGGAAGTTTTTGAAGTAGGTAGTTTTCAAATATTTCCTAAATCACTACCCATAATTGTTATCACAGTGCTTTTCTGGTGGCCAAAAAGGTCTTCTGTAATAAAATTAACTTCAAACCCTCTTTTGTTTGAATACTTCACGTATTTGAATGAAAACACTCAATTCTCACTGATTTTTTTCTGTGCTGAATTTTACTGGCTTCTGTGAAGTTACTGAATGAATCTTCCCTCTGTCATCTTAGTTGCTTTTGATTTTTTTCTTGGCTTTCTATAGTTAATCCAACAATAATTACATGTGAAAATAGAAGGTAAGAGCAAGTTGCTGAAACAAACCATTTCTTCTTCTCTGCTGTATTCCTCTTTAGACATCCCTTTTTTGAGGGTTGAAATCATACATTGTTGTTTAATGGAACTCACACTTACCTTATGTGCAAAATTAGGAGAAAAGTAACTTGCAGGTTGGAGAAGCAGCTCCCATGCAGATTTTGGTTGGTAGTTGAACTCTACAAGGCGTTTTGAAATAGCGTTTTGCATGTTCAATCAGGTATTAGCTCCTTTGGTTCTACGGAGCAGCAGCCTGACTCCTGTTTTGGCTCATGAGGTACATTCTGACTTAGCTGAAACTATCTCAGGCCAAATCAGCTAAGTGTATTTTGACTAACTATATTTCAACATTCTATCTGTTTCAGTAGTAGAGTGATTCCCAAGTCAGCAGTTTTCAGCATTTATATAATGCCATTTTTCCTGCACAGGCACCGATTAATGCCCTTAACATTTAAAATACCGGAGTCGAACAAAGTACCACGCGATAAATTGGGACTGATGTCAGAGTAAATCTTGAGTATCCCTCTATTCCCTCTTACTTCTTGCTGTAGGAAATAAAATGAAACAAAACACAGTTGGAGTATGTGTCTCTTGTTGTCTGGTTTTGTGGAATTCACTAGCTCTCTGTGAAGGGTGGTAAAAGTGGCTGCAGAGGTGGGCTGCTGGGGCAGGGGGTATTTCTTACAAAAGTACTTTAAAACGTATTTTGGGAACAACAAAGAACTTGCAAAGCAGCATATTTTAAGAGTGCAGCTGTTATGAGATCTGACAGTAATCTTGGAAAAGTACTGAATGTGTGTTTTAGGTCTACTACAATTAAAAACACTGAGGTGGAAAGAAAAAATGGTTATTATTATCATATGGTCAGATTCCTTCTAGTTGTGTGGAAGCCAACATATTTTTCACATACTTTGTGCTAAATAAATAGCTTGTGGCTTTCTAGTTGCGAAATATGTTTTCTATTTTATGATAAGCACAGCTTAAAATATCAGAATAATTTAGAAACTAAGATGTCAAATGAGATTTCCTTTGAAACATACATTGACAAATGAAATACATACAATATTTAGGTTATTTTATACTGTGTGTCAAACTACCTGAATAAATTCAGTTTATGTTGCATATTTTTTTCTAGTGGGGAGAAAAAGTAGAAGGACTAAAGGAAAAGAGAAAAAGTAGAAGGACTAAAGGACTAAGGACTGTGGGGAGAAAAAGTAGAAGGACTAAAGGAAAACTATCATCCAAAACCCAATTCCATTTTTCTATGCTTTGCACCCAACTGCTCATACAGAGAAGGTGGTTTTTATTTCAGCAGTTTTATAATTACTGCTTGCATAGTTCTTTTTTTTTTAATTGCTGATGTGTAATTAAAATCCAGATGTAGCTTTTGCAGGATGTGCTTTATATTGATACAAAATAGTAAAATAATAATGTTTAACGATGTTAAACTTTCAGGTGACTATGGCTTGAGTTTACCTCTTGGAGAAGAATATGAACGAAAAAAACATAAACTCAAAGAGGAACTTCGACAAGATTACAGGCGATATCTTTCTCAGGTAAAGCTTCTTGTCTGGTTGCCTGAGTTTAGTGAGTCTTTTAAAATCACTCTCTCATTTTGATTTAATGAAAATTAATAAAATCTGTGGAAAATCTTTATAAGTCATTCCTTAATGAGCTGTGGCTGATTTTGAAGACTCAAGTAAAAGTAATTTCAAAATGTCACTACCAGGAAGGTCTATATATCTTAGGCTTCTACAGATCTCACTGCCGTAAGACTACATATTACTTACTACATTTTATTCTGAATACTTTTATTTATTTGTCTCTACTTTCTTAGTTTCTTCTTAAGAATTTAAAGTATAATCTGTTACTTCCTTATGTACTTATATATTCTATGGTGTTTAATTCAGGTAAGAATATTCCTATAATTAGTCTGACTCCATTTGACAGGTTCTTTTCAATTTTAGAAATTAAATTGATGTTCTGCTTAGCATCATTTATTAAATGTGACAGTAAATTTAAAATTGAAGTGGTATATATGAAATGTCATAATGTTGGGAATACTGTGTATCCCTTCTTAGTTAAACAGAAAAAAAAAATCAGGAACCAAATAATTTCTGTTGTCTGAAAACGCTAATTATCAGTGTCTTTAGTTCTTAAAATGAAATAATGACTTGGCTTTAAGAAAAGAAGTCTTTTTTTGTTGAGTCATATTTTTGAATGAAAGACTCTTTTTGAATAGTATCTTTTCCCTGACTTTTAGGGTATTTCACAGGCAAAAAGAAAGGTAGGGTGCCTGCAATATCTTTTTTTTTTTTTTTTTCCTTTGAATTAGTCGCTTTTTGCTTTGTTTGAAAGCTTTGTGCTTTTTGAATTTAAAATAAATCATTCCTTTTTTTTGTACTTTGTGCATTTGTGCATGCTGTAGTGATTAGTTGTGATTAACAGCACTGTTTGCTTTGTGCAGAATGATTGCTTATATTTATTATTTTCCATTAAAAAGATTTTAAAACTCTGGTTGATTTCTTTTTTCCTTTGCAGTTGCTATTGTTGCTGTCTGCTGCTGACTGTGCAAATGTTTTTCTTTTAGTAGACGTTTGCTTCAAGGCTTATCAGTTACATAGATGTTATGAGTTCAGATTTTTTTTATTGATATATATACTTTATAAAATTGTAATAAAATAGTAAACTCTGACATATTATAATCAGAACCAGCGTCAGGGCTTTTTTTCTTCCCTATCATTGTGAAATCTCACCAGTGGTGCTTAGGAAAGCAGTGGAGCCAGTTAGGAAGCACCAGTGGTTCAGAATGCAGGAATACAAGTATTGTAAGGAAAAAAAATAATACCAGAGGCACATTTTTGCAAGCTTTGTTCGATTACACTAATTAAAAATTATTTATATCATTATAGTGTCATGTACGTATAATTTTCAAATTTAATGCTGTCATCCAGGTTGTTCAAATTAGGCAACTTCAGTAAAGGACTGGGAGGTAATGCGGTAGAAACACAACCTTCTGGTTTTTCTGGGGCTTTGAATAACGTGTATGATACCAGTTAACTACATCAGCACGCTCTAGAATTCCTGAATAACAATAGCAACAGCAGAATTAACTGCCTTCTCAACCTGTAACCAAAATGATGTTTATATAATTGTTGCTTCTTTTTTAATCTTAAACTTCAGATTATTTTAAAAGTTAAAATATTGTATTAAAACTTAATGTTTCATAATTCTCACAAAAATACCCAAATAATATAATTTTAATTTCTAGTGTTTTGTTCTCAATTCAACTTCAGTTTTACGAATTTAGGTTTATAAGTTGTTTTGGTTTTGTTTTTTTTTTTTAATGTACATGTAAGCTATACTGAGCTTGTAAGGCCTGAGGAAGAGATAGGATAACAATCTCTAATTTCTTTTCCCCACATGAAGAGATAGTGCAACTTTTAGCAGCTCTCATAATGATTTTGGTTAATAACTTGTTTAGTCTCATTTACGCAGAATGAGACCCAGAACTCAGAAAATGCAGTTTCCATATCAGCTTCTGATTTATAGCAAATACCTTTTAAGATCAGAGGTAATCTCTACAGGTGTGTTCAAAGTGGAAAATAATTACTTAATAACAAAAGTTATAATTTTTTTTACTTTTTCTAGTAAAAATAACTTAGTTCTCTAAATTAATCTGGTTGTCTCAGTGGTTGAATATTTGCATGGTTACTAAATCCCTTCAATCTTTTAATGTGTAGTTGTGATATATAATTCCTAATGATTTGGTTTTGTAGTGGAACAGGTAGAGCTCTTACCTGTTGATGTTCCTCTAAGCGTTTAAGCTACGTTACGACATAGATAATGGAAAGAAACGTGCTAGTGAAATACCATATCTATCCCATTCCCTTCATCAGCCCGTGCCACACAAATAGATGATCTTTTTATTAAAGGTGATTGGATTTATAAAACATAGGTGATTGACTGGGAATGGCCCGGGGATGCTTTTAGTAAATGAGTGATGTATGAAGAAGCCACTAGACCTGGAAGCTAAAGACCTGTCCAGGCATTGGTGTTTGATTTGAAAGGCTGGTACTTTGACTTGCTGCACAGCCCCGTTCCCAGGCTGCGGCCCAGGGAGCTATCTGAAACAACAGCATAGTGTTTCCAGTGGAGAGATCTGTTCTGACAGTGACTGGTGATCCGTAAGGAATGACAAGATTTGGTGATGGGTCATTCTCCTGACCAGTTTGGGGACTGCTGCTGTACAAAGCAGATAGTGTTGAGATGCAGAGTGGTGACTGTGCTAGTGTTAACAGGGATTCCCTCTGTTAAAGTAAGAGGGAGACATACATTTTCTGCAGGTAGAAAAAGCAATTTTTCATCCTTTCAGTACTTAACGGGGGCCTATAAGAAAGATGGGGATGAACTTTTTAGAAGATCCTGTAATGATAGGACAAGGGGTAATGGTTTTAAAGTAAAAGAGAGTAGATTTAGACTAGATATGAGGAGTAATTTTTTTACAATGAGGATAGTGAAACACTGGAACAGGTTGCCCGGAGAGGTGGTAGGAGCTTCATCCCTGGAAACATTCAAGGTCAGGCTGGACAGGGCTCTGAGCAACCTGATGTAGTTGAAGATGTTCCTGCTCACTGCAGGGGGGTTGGACTAGATGACCTTTAAAGGTCCCTTCCAACCCAAACCATTCTATGATCTTAAGTAAGGTAGTGTCTTGGAAAATTCATTTTCTGCTTGTACAGATGCTTGTGCTTATGCTGCTTGATTACTGGAGAATTGAGTAATGATGGTTTTTTTAAAGTAAAAATATGGGGTTTTTTTAATATAGAGGGACTAAGTTATGTAATCCTGGAAACAGTTTGACAGGGAAGGAGTGACAAACAGTTTAAAACTCAAGCTTAAAGCTCGACAGCCCTTTACTTTCAGCATTCCTTGGTTTCACTTCTTTCATGTGTTGCAAGAATATCCTACATTTTCATCATGTGAAGGTTGTCTTCAGTCTTTTTGATCAGATTTATTTCAGAAAATATAATTCCTAGCAACTGTTTAGCAAGTAAGGTTTGGTATTTTAAAATATAGTTTTTTTGTTTTGTTTTAATGTAGAAAAATTATCTGTCTACTGGTGAAGTAGATCCATATACTCGGGGATTATCTCTTCCTATTGATGAGCGAAGGTCTGTCAAGGTAAATATCTGGAAGGAATTAAGTAAGTGGTTTATAACTTGAAAATGATCCTGGATTTTTAAACTGTTGTGGAAAAAATATTTACACTTTTTTTGTTTGGTTGAGTGTCTTTACTGTTACAAATGAAAATTTGGTATGTTCAAAAGCTCTAGTGATTGTGCTTGGGTTTTGTTCAGCAATAAACATTGACCTAATTAAGAACATTGTTTTTCTTATAATTATATGTATGCATTTCTAATTTATTACTCTTCTTAATGCAGCCTGTGCATAATTTTAAAAATATTGGCTTGTAGTTGTTTCTACAGTGATATTCTTATCAGCTCCTATCAGAACTAAAGGAGCGTACTCTCTGCTGTACACAATTTGTTCTGATGTCTTTGTGTACACTTAACCTACCTGCTTATCCTTGTGTAATTTTTTTTTAACAGATAAAGCCAGGAATCTAAATAAAAGATGATTTAGTATTTCACATATTGCCTGCTGTTAATATAGGAATTCTCCCAATTTCCAGTCTTTCTTCAAGAGTACAGATACTAATGTGTTTTATGAAGGAGTATACATTTTATCTCTGTGTTTAGCCCCTTTGATCTCCCTGAGGTTTCTTACCAGTTTATAGTCTTGCTTTTGTATGTTGGAGAAAGATACCAACCATAACAGTCTCGCTGCTATTGAAGGTTCATGGAAGTTAGTGTATGAAGATGCAACATGCATATATGGATTTTCTTAACCTCTGATCAATTCCTCTGGTTCATAGTATGATTCTGTGAAAGCCTAAATCATTCTTACAGGGGTCACCTCTCCTCCTGCCCTCACATTGTTGGCCTTCTATTCCCAGTTCCTTTCTTATGTTTGCTTGTAAATTGATCCAGGAAGTTGAATCAGCAGAAACATGGTAATTTAACAAATATTTTTGTTGACTCAACGAACACCACTGGTTGATTGTTACAATTGGTCAAACCCCAGCAGAAATGCAAGGCAGAAAGAGAAACTGTGTTGCTGGAGGAGGACCCAACTGTTACTCTCTTGGGGGTTTTATTTGTTTTTATTTTTTTAACGTATGTTGCCTTGTAGTTGCGTTGTTGGTCTGTGTTTGGGGCTGTGCTGTCACTGGAGTCTGGTGCAAAACTTCTGCTATGGCATGTGTTGGTCTTGCTCTGCTTACTTATGCTTTTTGCCTCTTGTGCTGGCAGTAATGTTTGGCCGTATGAGGAGCCAGGTGAGAACTCAAATAAGAGAAAATTGCTGTTAAACTCCAAATTATACTAGTGTTAAAAAAAAAAAAAAAAAAAAAAGGAGGCAGCAAGAATTAAATGCCCAGGAAGGAGAAAGGACTCCTTCTCAGTGGTGGCATGCATTTGTACTGAGTTTATGTTAGCTTCAGGTTCTCCAGAACTTTGTGTTGACCCTTGTGAGTGTATGTGCTGAAACAGTGAAAAAAAAATAAAGTATCTTTGATTAATTCTGTGGAAATTAAAGACTTACCTGAACTGGGAACTTGTCTGATCATTGATGGTTTTATAGCACAGCAGCTCAACATTCATTGAGATTTTCTGTAGAAGTGGATTGTATCCTTTTTACTTATTTATTGCTATTGTAGAACCTAAAAGCTGCCAGAAGATGTCACACTGTGCCCTGCTAAACGGTTAGCCTCTGGGCAGATAATGATTAGAGGTTAACATTTGCATTTTGGTTTCCTCTGAAACCTGAAATATGCAGTCACACAGCATATTGAATTTTCTGCTGAGTGTTTTGCCACCTCTTAAAGACGCTGCTAGTTTCTCAGCTTTGGAAAATACCCCTCAGGCAGCTTTCATAGCTGTCTACAGATTTTGTATTATCACTGTGAGAAAACTCACAGATACAAAGTTTGGGAAAAAATCAGTTTTGGAGAGCATTGGTCTCACTTACAAAACCGCTGTTAAGCTGGTATTTCCATGGTGATTGAGGTATAAATTGTTTTGTTTGAAATTTGTTCATGGGAAAGTAAATTTATGTATAACATTCAAATTTTTTAATACCTTTTGCTTTGTGTTAGCAAATACTGCAGTGGAGAAGAGCATGATTTGTATTATTATAATATAACTATCTTTTTTCATTTATATGATGGTTGAAATGAGGTAGTATAAGAGATGTCCCATGCTCTAAACATAAGGTACTATTATCAAGAAATAATGCAAATTAGAGTTTGCTTTACCGGAGGCTTTTGTATTTCTTATTATATTGTTAAGCTATTGATGTACAATTCCTGCATATTTTTAGACCTGGGCAAGCTGGTTATAAATGTTGTCACCTTGCAAAAGCAGGTAGGACAAGGTGGATAGATCATGTTTTTCTTAGTTTTCCTTGCTTGCTTCTTTTGACTGTTTTTGCAGTTTTAACTGCTTGTTTGAATTTGACAGTCCAAGTTATATCCTAAGCTATAATTGACACGTATTGTCTGGGGGTGTATTTGTTGTTCTGTTTTAATTATGAGTGGGGCAAGTCACAACTAACCTTAACACAAAAAAAAAAATAAAAAATCTTATGTTTAAAAATCATCTGTAAATACATTCAGGTTGGAAATTACAAGGTGATTTCTAATTGTTAAAGGAGTGAGGCTTCGAAAAAATTTTGGAACTGATTTAACAAAAAGAAACCTAACTGGTTTTAAGATGGAACTTGATACACGGTAGTGTTACTTGGGACTAGACTTCATGCCCAAGAAGCTGACTTCTGTTTACAGAGTTCAGATTAAGAGAAAGTACTATGTTCAAAAATGAACATCACAAAGAAGGAGGAGAGCAAGCACACAGCTCACTTGTATTTGTTTAATACTGCAGTTCTGTGAATTTAAAAGCTACTCAAAAATGCAAAATTATGATGCCCTTTTCAATGCCTGTTTTAGGAGAAACTACGGCTTGAAAGAAACAAGGAGTACAATCAATATCTCAGGGATAAAGAAGAATGGAATGAAAGGCTAAGGAAATTAGGGAAGAAAAACGTAGAGGTAATACAGTTTTACTGATGCTGATACACAGAAGAACATAAATGATCTTGTCAATTGTTTTGTCATAGACTAAGACATACAAATTAAGACAAAATAAGCAAAGAATGTTATTCAATTAGGCCACAGTTTTATTAATATATCTAGCAAGTTCTGGTTACAAGTCATACAGTACAATTCTTGATTCCCACTTCAGTCATGTCTATCTGGTAGAATGATGCTTTTATTCTTCTGTGTGTTTGAAGCAAGTCCCAGATTATTCTTGGTGATAAAAGTGGTGGCCATAAAAGCTGTCTAGTTGGACAAAGATGTTGACCTTCACACAGTGTACCTTAGATTTTTTTTTGTAGCTGCTTTTTCCTCAGTCTATGTCCAGTTAATGAGATAGCAAGGCAAGTGCAGGCAGCTGTCCAGTATATGGTCCTGTGCATTTATGAATGGGGGAGAAAATAAAAAGTGTTTACTACTGAGAGTGAGCTAGACACATGTGTAATTGAACTCAGATTCTGAGCTCAGGCCTTTGACTGTGTGGCAGTAGGCAGCTGAGCACCACGCAGCTGCTCGCTTACTCCCCGCCCCTGCAGTGGGACGGGGGGGAGAATCAGAAGGGTAAAAGTGAGAAAACTCGTAGATTGAGTTAAAGACAGTTTAACAGGTAAAGCAAAAGCTGCACAGGCAAGCAAAGAAAAATTAGGAATTCATTCACTACTTTCCACTGGCAGGCAAGTGTTCAGCCATCTCCAGGAAAGCAGAGCTCCATAATGAGTAATGATTGCTTGGGAAGACAAATGCCATAACCCCGAACATCCCCCCTTTCCTTCTTCTCCCAGCTTTATATGCTGAGCATGATGCCATATGGTATGGGATATGCCTTTGTCCAGTTGAGATCAGCCGTCCTGGCTGTGTCCCCTCCCGGCTTCTTGTGCAGCCCCGTCCTACTCACTGGTGGGGCAGCATGGAAAACAGAAAAGCCCTTGATGCTGTGTAAGCACTGCTCAGCAGTAACTAAAATATCCCTGTCTTACCAACACTGTTTTCATCACAGATCTAAAACATAGCCCCATGCTAGCTACTATGAAGAAATTTAACTTTATCCAAGTAAAAATCACTACAACAGTCAACAGGAGATTTTTTAGGTCTAATTAGCATTGTTGTGAGACCCTTTGTTTTAGTAATCTGGAAGCAATATATTGATCTCAGAAAGCCTCTCTACTGCTTTTTAATTGTAAAATCTTGTGTAGAATGGGTAAATTTCTTCTTTAAAAATTGTTATCTTAGTTTAGTGACGGTTTGCAATAGTTTGGAACTCTCATCTAGTGCAGGTTTGATTTAAGAAGGCCTTATGCTTTTTTTATATATGGAAATTCGTAAAGTACGTTAGTGTGAGAGCTAGGTTGTTCTATTAAGGGACTTGTATTTGTACTCACAAAAGCTGGAAGTTTATTGTCTTTCCTACAGCAGTTGACAAGTACAGATACCCATGTATTTATAAGTTCTATCTAGAAGAATGTTTCTAGTCTGTCTCCAGAAAGATTATTTTCATATGAGAAAGATCTTTTCCTTCAAGTGCATTGGAGTGTCATATAGTTGAAAACTTTTAATGTGTGAAGACAGCTATAAGGCAGTATTCAGGCATCCTTTTGATATTGTAATTCAATATCTGATTCTTACTGGCTTCTTCAAGGGCTGAAGTGCTATACAACAGTGCTCCCTAGGAAATACGTGGTAAAAATGCAGCTTGTGTTTGTGTAACAGTCTATAAATCTCTAAAGATTCTTCTACATGTTTGGACACTTACGTTTCCTCAGCTAACATCTAATCAAATCTATTTAGCAAGTCAGGGTTTTTTCTTTCTGCTTTGTTTGTCATCCCATTGGACCTTTATGTTATATTTTTATTATTCTTGTGTAGAAACAATTTTGCTGTGATAAAAGAACAAACAGGAAAAATCCTGGTGAGGATTTGTTGAGGTTCTTCCATCTCTGAGGGGTATTTGGCTTGGAGTGAGAGTCACATGAGGGGGTCTCACTATTAACATGTGACCTCAAAAATGTGATCCAGCAGTGTAGGTAGTCATAGGATAAACTTCAGTTGCAAGGAACCTCTGGAAGTCATGTAGTACAATCCCCTGCTCAGAGCAGGATTAACTTAACAGTTATATCAGGTTGGTCAG
The DNA here is from genome assembly GCF_000700745.2 of Antrostomus carolinensis. NCBI lineage: Eukaryota > Metazoa > Chordata > Aves > Caprimulgiformes > Caprimulgidae > Antrostomus > Antrostomus carolinensis. The sequence continues at coordinate 19,242 of NW_010311431.1, forward strand.
GCCTCAGCCAGTTGAGTTTTGAAAGGATGGAGAATCCACAGTTCCTCTGAGCAACCTGTTCCAGTGCTTTAACTGCTTGATCTGAACTTCTTTCCCTCTGATGACACAAAATTGGGAGGAGTGGCTGA
>NW_010311432.1:0-5062 GCF_000700745.2 Antrostomus carolinensis
CTGATTTTTAGTTACCTCCAGCAATTACTCCGCATACAGAGAGGTAAATATTCTTTTCTTTCAATCATAATTGTTCTTCTGAACTCCTTTTTCTCTATCAATGGATAACAGGGAAACATTGTTGCTGGTGTTGTGGGGTGCTTTTTGGTGGTATTTTTTATTTATTTTATTTTTTTTTATTTTTTTTTTAGGGGAGGGAAGCTTGCTGTCACTGTGTGATTGCAGTAGGGAAATGAGCCAGCTTGAACTTCACTGTGCTATTACTCAGCTTCTGAAAGTGCAGCTGAGAGGGGCACAGTTGTAAAGGAAGGATGTGACTAATAACAAACTAGTAACAAAAACAAAGATACTACATGGACATTGTTTCAATGGTATGGTTCTGAGAGATGTCCTGATATATTTAGTGTTTTGTTGCTGAATTATAAAAATAATTACATTTTCCACAGGTGTGTGTGAAAAGGTGGCTTTTCTTTAAGCATATAGGTTTTCACATGAAAATGAGTTATGTGATGGAGAAGACAAATGTCTTGGAATGAAATTTCTGCTTTTCCTGAAGCCTTCACACTCACCCTGCACCCCCCCATGGCTCATAAAACTTTTCATGATGTAGTTTAGGTGTTTTCTTGGCTTGCTCTACATCCCCAAAACTGTGCATTGTTGCGTGGAGAAGACTAATAGATTACAGGTTGTGCAGTGTTCAGATGCAAAGTAAATTAAATATAACTCTTGTTTTTATTTCCTATTAATTTATTCATTTCTTTTGTTCAGGTTACCTGACTTGTGTTTGATCTTTCACAGATTTTGGCATGTTTTAGTGTCTCTGTTTTTATACTGTTGTGGTGATTTGGAGGCAGCATGGGCATCTTTTAGTGAACACGCTTAGGTGGCTGGGAGTAAAACTTTTATCAGCTCCTTCAAGTAAGGATATTCTGCTCATTCATCATAAGCCTTTCTTTCCTTTAGTAGGAAAGGTGTGATATCAGTGCCCCCTGTCATTTCTTGAAGGCAGAAACTGAAGCTGTGTTTTGCATTACAGCTAAGGCAATCTGTTAGCAAGTGGCTGTTAAGGGCAGTGTCTGTCTCCCTTTTGTGACCTCTGGCTGCGTTTACTTGCTGCTAGCTGTTCGTTCTGTAGAGTGATCACACACCTGCAGAATGAGTTGATTCAGATGGCTGATCTGACACCAATCTAAGGTTGCACGACTTTTCCTCAGGATCAGCTGCCTGAAAATACTTTCTCTGGGTATAGTCACTAAATCCGTCACAAAAATTCAGGTGATCAGTAAACTGTTCTTACCAATGACAGCTTGCCATATGAAACCTGGCTGTGAAGTGAAATCACACCATCACTTTTCGTGGCTGGCACATTTTTGTTAATCACAAGAGCATTTTAAACTTTATTTGATTCCTTTTATGAGTGTACTGAGGTTCCTCTCAGAGATGGGTGCCTTGAGTGCTTAAATCTTTTTCATATACTTAGGTGCTCACAAATCATTAATGTTTCCCTTATTCAGTTGAGATTATGTGTCGATAAAGTGATGAAACCTCTTAAGCAGTCAACAAATATTTCTCTGTCCTTCAGTTATATTCTGTTGACAGATGATTCTTTAATTTTCTGAAATAGAACAAGACAATCTTTCATAAACATAAAACCAGAAGCTTAACTTCTGTATGTTTGCAATTAAGAAATTTTGTGTTTAACAGTTCAAGAGTAAAATGTAATGTACTAAGCATGTTCCTTTTATTAAATAGTACTTGAGAATTATTTTTGATAAGGAAACTTCAATTAGTTGCTGAAAAAAGTTGCACCCACATGGTGAAACAAATGAGTAGTTTTCCAAGAATGAATGTATCAAGTTCATTAGCCACCATGAAATGTTTGAGTTTACATGTGCATGTTCTTTATATGTGCTGTTGTTAAAGCCAGGAACTTTTTGGTTTCAAAACAAATTGAGTTGACACAATGTAATTAAAACAATTTCATAGATATTTATTCTTCTTGGATATGCAGGTTTTTTATTAATAAAATATAGCTTCATTTACATAAATCTTTACCTTTCTAAGACTGAAAGATTTTTCAAGTGAAAACAATGGACAGAAATTGAGGATGCATGGATTCACCTTTTATAATCTCTCTTCTGCCATGGGGCCTATGGTCTATATTTTGTTCATGTTCATAAAGCTGTAACTTGTTCTTAAATTTAGTAGCATCTTTAAATAATTGTATTAGCGATCAAATGAATTTAATTGTGTCTGTTCCTGAGTCAAAAGCTTCCTATGGCTGTGCAATCAGGAATTTTAACTCCTTGATTGTGTCTTTTAAAAATCTTTTATTTTAGAATTAGGATTGTATTTTGTTAAGTTAAAACTCTTTCTTGAATTATGGTTACGTTTATATCATATTTGATTTTTGTGATGTGAATTCTTGATTTTGGAAAACTTCAACTGGGGATATTGTGTCAGCAAACACATGCACGGTTTTCTAGCATTGTACTTTTTGTATAGCAACATTCATAGGTGTGACTGACTTTTCATGAATTCCTTTGATTAGAAGTGCAGTTGAGTATCTCCTTAATTTGCCTGAACTTTGAGGAACTTAGTTTAGGGTTAAAGTTACTGAATATTTACAGATAAACTAATTCAATTTAATACATGGATCTACGATATGTGACTCTTACCTTTAGTCATTTAAGAAATTTATAGGACACTGTTGCATCCCTCCCCCTCCCACCCCCCAGCCTGCTGAAATGCTAACATTTAGCACAAAAGTTCAAAGTAGTCCTTTTTGGATACACAGCTTGAAATATCTAGCATAAATTTAATGGAGAAACAGAGAAATAGTGGGGAAGTGTTAAGGGTGTAATGTCTGAAGCCCATCACATAGAGACTTGTTAGCAAAGGAGACAATTACACAGAAGAATTTTTATTTCTAGCTTTTCTGATTGGAATCTTCAATAATATTAATCATCAACTTCTTCCTCCCTTTCCCATCCATCTTGCAAAATATTTATTCCAGAAAGTCGAAGAAAACTGCAAAACTTGGTCAGGGACTGTTTTTTGACAGTGTGAAGTGTGCTGTACAAGAATTTACTTTGGCTGGATTACAATCAATCTAACTATCATGTGATCCATGATTGTGGATTACCACAGATCTGTGCAATCACACTAAAGATAGTACTGTAGAATCAGTTGTTTCTTAAATGTAAAACTTGTTTGCTTGGATTTACTCCTGTAAGGGATTTGTATAGTTGTATCTATCAAGGACAAAAAAATTGGACTGCTTGAATTGAGTTCATTAGATTGAATGTGGTCAGACTGAATGCCAGCTCTATCTTTTAGCTGACTTCTGCTGTCCTGTGCATTGCATTTTTGGTTTTTCTTTTCACTATGGTCCTTATTGGGTTGGCGTGAACATGTATGTCAAAGGAAGAGCTTGACATTAAAGAACTGACTGTATCTGGAAGGTATGATAAGACCATCAGTATTGAACATTATGGATGTTGATCCTTAAATGTATCTTGGCAGCCCAGAAAGTCTTTTGCATCCATTGAAGGGGAAGAAAAACCTACTAATCTTAACTATCACTTCAAAGGTTGAAAAGAGAGGCACTGACATCTTCTAGGAACTTAAGCTGAAAGAGGGCAAGCAACAAGTGTAAAGTTTTTTGTTTGCTTGTTTTGTAGGACTCTACTCCTGCCTCATGCTAACAGGAAAAAAGTAGTGTGAAATGCATCTAGGAAATACTATTAAACTGGCAATTTTTTTTTATTTTGAGAGTGCTAAAGGATATTTCAGTCTCTCTGGTGCTTGGAAGGGGGATTAGACAGGGAGTTGGTGAGGGAAAAAGTGAGTATTGGACATGCAGGTGTACATGCTTGAGAACAATTTTCAGGACTTAAATGTGCTAACTAGTGGACCCACTGCCCCCAGAAAGTTACATATCATAAGCAGAAGTTAAATGGACAGGTTTGGAGGTAGGAATGGTTTTAGCTTTCAGCTGTATTTATATAGGTTTGGGAATTAGAAAACAATTTAAAACTTAGGACAATTAAGCTGCCTCTGTGTCAGTATATATCTAGATAATGAAGCTGAGTTAAAGAGAGGTGAAAGTGAGTTGGAGCATTTTATGCATTAAGGTAGTGTTTTAACCAGCAACTAAAATAATCTGAGAAAGTGATGTTTTACATGGTATTATTCAGGATCCTTTTATAGTTGGAACTTTTGTAGCTACTGCAGGCAACAAAATGGCAAGGCCTTGACTTTGAAACATGTATCGCTTGTGTAACTCCCGTGGCTGCCCCTGTCCACTCTGTAACTTCTGCAATGACTGCCAGCAGCTGCTTTTCCCTCTGGTGGCTTCACTCTGACCATCATTTCTCAAGAAGTCAACTTGAAACACCTGTATGCACCTTACTTGTCTCTGCAGCTGGAGTTAAGTGTAGCATGGACTAAAACATGACCACAAATGCTTTCAGACATTTATTCCAGAATAATATTGTCTGTTTAGAAATACTGTTTGTGTCAAGTACTGAATCATACTTGCTTCTTTTTTGTTTTGGCATTGCTGCTGCTATGTTTCATACAGTAGCAAAGTGGTAGTGGTAGGTCTTGTGATTTGTGAGGGCTTTCAGCTTTTGGTAGGATGATAGTTGGAAGAAAAAAATTTAGGGGCTTTCATAGTCAAAGTGGCAGCTGGATTAACAACAATGTTTTCTGTTCTCTGTCTGTTATGTTCTTGTTTTAAAACTACAATCTCTTGTTTCTCAAAGTGAAGATGATATGTCTACAAATAAGCATATTTATTTTCCACTGTAGCAAAGATTAATTAAAGTATTTTATAATGCCAATCTTGACATCCCTTCTTAGTGTTAACTGGAGTCAGTCTGATGTCTATCAAAATGTAATGTGGATCATATTGTCTTGTTCTCTTCTGAGGCTTTGGCAACTGTTAAAAGATGCTGTTTCATACTGGTTGTAGGAACTCAAGTATCCTACTGCTTTTAGCAACTTAGAATTTCTGAGAATCATCAGACTGTAATCTTTTTCTAATACTTAGAATTAC
>NW_010311432.1:5083-29289 GCF_000700745.2 Antrostomus carolinensis
TGTCCAGTGCCAAATTACCATTTACTATTTCCCTGCTTTTTTCCTGCTTGACTGGGGGTGAGGGTGTTTTTTGGGTGCTTATCACAGCCACCCCTTTGCTCTGTGCATGGATTCAGCAGTACAAAGAACTGCAGGGAGGAAGCAGGCATTGATTGTTTCATCTGCATTTCTATCTGCCTGTGTTTAACTGGTTCCCTAAGAAGAAACATCCGTTGACTATAGTAATGGTCAGGCCAAGGCCTGCAGGAAAACAGCGTTCATGCACAATCCTTCAGCACTGTGAGGAGTCTTGCATAAGAGCTTGTGAATTTTTCATAGTGTGGTGGTTTCACCCATAGGTAGGACCATGGGGTCCTGCACTCACTCCCCCCACCAGGTGAGATGGGAAGGGAATCACAACAATGGGGCCACAGATTAGGATGAGGGACAGGGATGGCTCACTCATCAGTTATGGTCACGGGCAAAACAGACTCAACTTGGGGAAGAAAAATCAATTTATTTTATTGCCATTCTTCTGAGTAGCGCAGTGAGACATAACAACCACATCTTACAACACCTTCCCCCCACCCCTCCCTTCTTCCCAGGCTCAAATCACTTTTCTCTCAATTTCTCTGCCTTCTCCCCACCAGCGGCACAGGGGGCAGGGAATGGGGGTTGCGGTCAGTTCACCATTGCTGCTCTTCCCAACATGAAAGTCCAGGAACAAGGTCTTCCAACCTGGGCTTCCCTTGGAGTCACAGACCTCTTCAGGCACAGCTCCCAGCTCTGGCATGGGGACATCCACAGGCTGCAAATGGGTCTCTGGTCCACTGCACCTCCTCACCCCCCAGCTGTGGGGGTCCACCCCTGCTGTGATGTTGAGCATCTCGGGGGTCTCAATAGAGTTACACCAGCCCTCGGGCTCAGCTTTCTGCTCCAGCATGGAGTCCTCCATGGCCTACACGTGGGTATCTGCTCTGCTGTTTAGCTTCCATGGGCTGCAGGGACCTCCTTTGCCTTCTCCTACTCCATGGAGTTGAACTGGGTGTCTGAGGTTCTCTGTCCTCCCCTCCTCCTTCCTCTTGGCAACAAGCTCTCTTTGTTTACGCTGATGGTCATCTTCTTTTGTTCAGGCCAATGGCCTCTCCTCCAGGTTCACTCCATCTTCTTTTCAAGCCAGTCCTTCCCCTCACAGATATGGATTTGCAGAGGTGTTTCTGTATTGCTAATTGACTCAGCGTGGGAGGTGGGTATGCCTTGGAGCCAAAGGAGCTTTTGTGTAGCTTTTCACAGGGGTCATCACTGTAGCTCCTTCTCCCACTACCAGAAATCCCCTCCCCCCGACACACACAAACCCAACAGACATAGATAGAAGATGAGAGTGATAAATCTTACAAGCATTTACAGAAGGTGGTGAATTTTATTTTTTATTTATTTTTTTTTTTCCCCCTGACTATATTTTGCAGATCTTCTAGGAGTAGTCAACCAACTCCCCTTTGCCAAAGGGTCTTACAGGTATATGCATATCTAGAACTGCTAAGCTAAGCCATCTCCTAGAACAAGAGGGCAGTAATGGTTGTCACTGCTGACAGTTGATTGGCTAGTCTGTTGTAAAGAGCACCAATGATGGAAATTCTATAAGTTACCAGGTATTATATTCCATTGCTTCATTATCTTTAGTTTGAGACTAATTGACCTACTCACCACAAAGAAGGTGAAAGTGTTGTTCTCTCTTGTTTGTTTACCTTCTTTGCCCCCCCTTTTCCTTGGTTAAACAGTCCTGGCCTTTTCTTTGAATGTTTTCATGTTTTCAAGAACTCTGTGCTTTCCCATGGGTACTCTCCAATATTTCAGATTTTCTTGAGCACGTTTCCTGAGATTGGCTATAGTGCTTCTACTTTGTGCTTGATGTCTTCATCAGTTGAGTGGGAGAACTGTTTCATGTTTTACAGTCTGTATTCCTGTGCAGGTAGCTTAGTGCCACAATTGCCTTGTTTCATTATAGGATGAAGTGTAGATTAAAGTTCATTTGTGGTTACAGATTACCTTCATATGTAACTCTTGACAGACTATGTTTTTATATTTATTGACAACAGTACTTCTGAGAAAGAGCTGAATATAGAAAGTGTAACACTGATTTGTGAGCCTGCCATAAAGTTACAGTTTATTCTTTCTTGCAGGCTGCTATTGTGCTCAAAATCTTGGGGTATAAAATGATAATTCTGTGCTTAGTTTACTTGTATGACACCAATTTGCTCTGATGATCTGCTCCGCTCTCCATGCCCTCTTCCAACAAGGCTGATGTTTTAATAGCTTTATGGCTCTTCTTTTCAATTCAGTTAAGAAATAAAAGGAAAAGTTTTTCTATGTAAATTGGCATGGGAATGAAAACACTTTTTAAATGGCTTCCAAATAACATTGAGCTAATATTGGTAATTCTTTAGGTATGCAAACTCAGTAGCACATTTGAAACTCGGTCTAAGAAATAACTGCTTAAGCAGGATACATTCTGTTGTTGATTGTGTTAATGTGACTTTATTAATACTGTCAGCTGTTGTGGGGTGCAGGTTTTTTGTTATTGTCCTTGACTAATCAAGTTGGGGGCAAGTTCTAGAACTGTGTGTTGCAATGCATGCTAATACTTTTCTATCTTTTACCAAACAGCTTAGTAATAAAATATTTCTGTCTCTAAAATACAATTACTTCCCACAAATAATACTTTTTCCCCTTTCTTTTACAGATATTTTCCAATTTATCCCTGAATGAGCGTTGCCTTTCAGCATCATTAGTCTGTAAATATTGGCGTGACCTCTGTTTAGATTTTCAGTTTTGGAAGCAACTGGATCTCAGTAGTCGTCAGCAGGTATGAAGGTATAATTGTGGAAAAATTGTGTTTTGATGACTCAGAGTTTGTTCTCAGTACTTGTACTTTTGACCAAGGTAAACAAAAGAAACCCATAAAATGGTGATGTTCTTTCAGAGATTTTTCTACTTGAGACTGAAAATGTCTGGACCCTTAGATTAATTTCTTTGAATGTAGCTTCTTTTGGCTGAGATTAGTTTTTAAACAGTGTCATGACAAGTGCTGTTTGAAATGGATTTTGGGTTACCCGTCTCAGGTCTGTGTCAGGTAGTGTTAGTTCCATTCATAAGAACTCTCAGATCTCATATTAATTGAAAGACATACGTGAGCTTTTCTGAGGATGCTCTAGTTTGACGAGTGGTTGCTTAACTGGTGTTTCCTCTGATTTAACAGATTTTCTTTCATTTTCTTTCATCTTCTTTCACTGATATGGCTCCTACTGATCAGAAGACAGACTGTGTCTTTTTAGACCTCCAGCTGATCCCAGAATTAAATATGTCTAGGATTCATGGATTTCATTTAGTGAGATCCTTACAGAGCCTAGCCTTAAGATTTTTCAGGGTGACTTTCTTCCTTAGAAAACTTTTTTAAGGACGCCCATGTTGTTTGGCCACTCACTTTAGGTTTCTTGTTACTTAGTTACTTGCAGAGGTTTATGAAACAGTTTCTTGAGAGTTTCATGAAAATATAAAATGCAGGGGAACAACCATTGGAGGGACCCACTTGAAGAAGCAGCAATATGAACTCATCTGTGTTGTACATAAAGAATGTATGTGGGATATTTTTTTTCAGATTACCAATTCATAAGAAAGGATGGAAGTTCTGTTGCTTCTAGGATTACTAGTTAATGTATTTCTGAACCACTATAGAAAAATTATATAGGAGATTGTCTGATTTTTCAAAAGGGACTACAGGGCGTGCTCAGACCAGAGGTCCATCTTTTTGCTCTGTATATACTATGTGTCAAATCAGTCTTTCTTCTTTGTTGCCTTGAGGTGTAGCCTTATTTCTACTAGAAAGTTGTTTAATGGTTTTGCATATTGGGTATGTTGGGATCTCACTAACTTTTATCAGTGGTGGCATTGCCCTGAAAAATCTATCTTGCTAATTTTTTATTGAGTTCCTAAACCAATATTAGCACAAATGTTACCCTTCTCCATATGTGGGGAGGGTTTCATGGTTTTGGGTTTTTTGCTTATTGTCAGGGTTTTTTTTGGGGGGGTGGCGTTTATTTACTTGGTTAGGCATTGTTTGTGGGTTTTGGTGTGTAGTGTTTGGGTTTTTTTTTAAATTTGTCATGTTTTTTAGCTAACAGCTACCTGATGAAATAGCAAAAAAAAAAAAAAAAAAAAAATTAGACTTGTTACTAATGAAAAACAGTAGCAAAAAAAAAAAGTTTATTTACTGGGTGATAGACAAACAAGAGGAATTTGTCTTGCTCTCTTGTCCTCTCTAGGGATAAAGCTAAATCTCATCTATGCTAGATGGTGGATAAGTATTCCTGAATGGTTTGTTTAGAAAGATTTTCATCATATGTCACCCTAGGTTTTTTGAAACTAAAGTTTTAAGGTGAGGGAGTTCTATGCATTGTGTGTTACCTGCTTTAGTTTTGTTTTGTTTTAATTTCTAAGCTTGAGCATGAAGAGAGAAACACATCTTGTGTTTCTTACCTGCTTTGTAGGACTGGTTTCTCTTAAAGTTATCGGCATGTTAGTGAACTATAATGTGTACTGCTAAAAAATGGATAGAATCTCTTTTTCTTCAGTGGAGCTCTGGGGAAATAGTGCATGTGTCTGATTTAATTGTCTTTCATAGACTAGCACTTAAAATATGCAGGTATTCTGTTTTAAAGCTAAGCAGGTAACAGGAGTAAATTTCTGTTTTTTAATTAGCTTTTTTCTGTTATGGTGCTATTTCCTTCTCATCCCTTTTGTTCACTGCTACCTTAGGTGACTGTTTTGCATTGTTAAGAAGCCCATTCTTAGCAGCATCAACGTAGTATTCGTCCACTGGCACCTCTTTGTGGATGATTATCAAAAGGCGAAGTAGAAACCTGTTGCATTTCAGAGACATATAAACCCTTTACTTCTCTGTAAATGCTACCTTAGGTACATAAGTAGAGTGCTGCTACAGAAGGGCAAGCAAGTCCTTTTCTTCTAAAGGATGGACAAGTCTTTGTCTAAAATATGAAAAGGACCATTACCTGTTATTCTCTTCAAGTGTTGGAGCAGCATTCTTTAAAGATAACTGTGCAACTGAGTATACCAGTATGCTGTTATCTTGAAAAAAACCCCCTTTTAATCCTCCCAATGACTTACGGAAACATATCTTAAAATTGTAGGGTTTTTAATTTCATTGTGCCAATGAAATTAAAGATGTTTGATGAAAAAAGTTAAATTTGAATATTTGTGTTTTCTTTGCAGGTCACTGATGAGCTGTTGGAAAAGATAGCATCAAGAAGCCAGAATATTACTGAAATCAATATTTCTGATTGTCGGAATGTATCTGATACAGGAGTATGCATATTAGCAATTAATTGTCCTGGATTGCTAAGGTATACTGCCTACAGATGTAAACAGCTTTCTGACACCTCAATTATTGCTGTTGCCTCTCAGTGTCCTCTTCTTCAGAAAGTGCATGTAGGCAATCAAGACAGACTCACTGATGAAGGCCTGAAGCAGGTAACCATACATTCCACAAATTTAAATTGTAGATTTACTATCTTTCAAACTTCTTATCAAGTGCAGAAAGGGACATGTAGGAAGGTACACTCTTCTAGGATTTAATTAAAATCAGATGATCTCTTATATTTAAAAAAAAACAGGTTCATGGATATATTTTCCTGGTGCAGTAAATGCTGTTCTCTAGAGACTATGTATAAACGCTTTAAAAAAAAAAATAAAAAAATAAAATTAATATCCAGGTATTAAGTGATCCCTTTTATAGTGAAACATCCAGTTTGACATCCTGTAGTTCACCTCTGTCTGAGTTTTCCTGAGCTTAGTTGCTTTTTGTAACTAGTGTTTAAGTAACTCTTTTTTTCCATCATGAAAGCTGAAGGTGACTAAGTTCTTTATTTGTTAAGCACGCAGGAAGGTTTCATTGAACTCTGTCTCTCTTATGTTAAAGGAGCACTTAGGGTAACCTGTGAAGTAGTTATGTTAGATCAAATATACTGCTGGTGGTCTAGTAAACAGGCATTAGCTGCTTATGCGTATGTCCAATAAATAACTTAGTTCTTTTGTGCTGCTCTTAGCTCCATTGTGTTATCTGTAGTTAGCAACTTCATTTTGTCATGTATGTAATTATAATCTTTCTTGTTTGTGTATAGTGCTCACAAAACCTGAAAAGAAGGATAATTTTTAAGAGGAATGGAGAAGCAGAAAGAAATCTTAACTCTCAATTCTCCAGTTCAGTCAGATCCTGTTGATTTGTTCCTTTATTCTTAAACACTTGCTTTGATTTTATTAATTGCAGCTGGGTTCAAAATGCAGAGAACTGAAAGACATTCATTTTGGGCAATGTTACAAGATCTCAGATGAAGGAATGATCATTATAGCTAAAGGCTGTCTGAAGTTGCAAAGAATATACATGCAAGAGAACAAATTAGTAAGTACATGTAATGATTTTCTTTCAACAGCTTGTCAAAGGTTTCTTTCTTTTTGTTAAAAGCAAAGTCTGTTTAAACTCTGTTTAAAACTTTCTTCTGAATAGGTGTTTTTTGCTAGTGAATTGCTTAAGAACATTCTCTACCTGTGAAAATTTATGTTTCTACAGAGATAGCTCAGAAGATGACTCAAAGTATAAGTTAAACTAGTGCTGTTCCATGTAGATAATAACTTTTGGTTTTGATGTGATGTTTCAGAAGTAGTTGTTTGGGAGATGCCTGATTTGTGTAGAGAAATACTTAGTCCATATGGAATATTTCTATAGTTTATACCAGTATGTTTTGCTACAGTAAGAAGTGCAAACTTACCTAAACTAAAAGATATTTGGAGGTTGGGTTCTTGACTACGAATAATACACTATGATAATCTTTTCTTGAAATACGTCACTCTCTCCATCAGGATCCAGTGGTGCAGTATGCCTGTGCTAGTATAAGACAGTTGTTGAGAAGTAATAAAACTATCTTGTGTCCTAATTATAAGCAGTATCTTAAATTATGGTTTCTAATGGTATAGTAGAGCCTTTAATGTTGATTGTTTTTTTTTTTTTTTCCTTGCAAGTAAGTAGAAAAATTTGCTTGCGATTGAATTCTTAACTATCAGCTAATGACAAGGTTCTAACCTTTAGTTTGAAAACAGTTGAAGTGGAACAAATAAGAAGTGTTTGTAAGAAAACAATATACCTTGTATTCAAAGTCATTTGATATTTTGCTTCAAATAGTCAAACAGATAATAATGCTTAAGATGGTTCATTTGAGAATCGTGTCTATATAAAAAAAAGTGCCATTTATTGGTTTTGATTGGAATTGTAGGAAGTTGAGAAACAGGAACTAATGGCCAAAACTGAGATCTTAAAATAGAATCATAGAAAAGTTTGGTTGGAATAGACTTTCGAGGTCATTGAGTCCAACTGTACCTATCCACTACTAAGCCATATTTCTGAGCATCCCATCTACCTGTCTTTTAAATACCTCCAGGGATGGTGACTCAACCACCTCCCTAGGCAGCCCATTCCAGTGCCTGATAACACTTCCAGTGAAGACATTTTTCCTGACATCCAATCTGTACCTTCCTTGGTGCAACTTAAGGCCAATGCCTCTTGTTCTATCACTTGTTACCTGGGAAAAAAGACACACACCGACCTCACTGCACCATCCTTTCACATAGTTGTAGACAGTGATAAGGTCTCCCCTCAGCCTCCTCTTCTCTGGGCTAAACAACCCCAGTTCCCTCAGACGATCCTCATAAGGCTTGTTCTGTAGTCCTTCCACCAGCTTTGCTGCCCCAATAGTTCAGAAAAAGGGTGTATCCCCTCCTCCCATATCAAAACTAAATCTTGTGTACTATCAAAATTAGTTCTTGTAATATTTATCTTAATACATGGAAAATCTTTTAATTAAAAAAAACAAGAAAGAGGAATTAAAATTCTGAGAAGCCTGGAAGGAAAGCACACTCCTACAAAAATTTACTCAAGAAAGGTAGGGAAATTGAAGATATTATTTATCCTTGAATGAAAGAGGAGAAACTTGTTTGCAAAATCGTATGTGAAAGATTACTTAATTGTAAGATTATTGTATGTCATTAAAGATTATTGTATGTTTAAATACCTACATAAGTGCATGATAATTGGAAAATATGTGGGTAAGGTGTTAAACTGACTTTCCTTATAGAGACATCTTACATTTCTCCCATTGAAGTATTAATTCTCTTTATAGTCTGAAATGTAACCGAAGCAGTTGTAATTACAATTATTAGCACTTAGAAGTTTTGTTTTTTTATTATCTGAAATGTCATCTGAGTTGTCAGTTGAAATGGGACATAGGAAGTATCTTTTTTTTTTTTTTTTTTTAAGACAATCAGGAAAGATGCTCTTCACTTTCACTTTATTTGGTCACCTTTATTGTTGGAAATGTGATATTAATTTTCCATTGGAAATGAGACAAAAATATGTACTCTCAATAGGAAACTTCTTTTAATTATTTTGTCACTTCTGAAAATTTGTCAAGTGACTTATCAAAACTAACCCTTTGCCTGATTTTTCATGAATGTTGTTTTTTTAATGTTTATTTAAAACTGCTGCCCAATCTTAATTTTTCAGGAAAAAATAAACCTGTGGCAATGTTGGTTTAGCTTTGTAGAGTCCAAATTTAGCTCCTTAAATCTTAGTCTAGAAATGTAAATATGGAATAAGTCATAAAGCTGTTATGAACACCTGGGTGTTGAACCTTTAGAGTAAAATAACACTTGAATGATTCTACCAGGTGACAAAGCTACAGAACCTGTTGTGCTTTCACCTTGCTAGGGGCAAGAGACTTTCAAATTGTGCTGGAAGTGTAATTTTGTATGGTGAATCAAGGTGACTTATAACAAGTTCTCACGCAGTTGTAAAACAAAAATTTTCACCTTCCAAAATAATAATATTTGAAAAGGTAGGAATTGTCTAACGTTGCAGAGTTACCTTAAAAGGGAGTAATGGTTGGTGGCAAATGATAATCCGCCGTTTGATTTGTCAAATTCTATGGATTACTTTTGTTTTTAAGATTGCCTTCTAAAATAAAACCACTGTTATTATTGCTGTGGCACATCTTGCTTCCTACTCTTTTGGTGAAGAGGGTGGCTTGGGAAAATGTGTGTATGTATTTGTTTTCATAATAAGTAAATATTCATTCTCTGAAATCAAAATACTCTGTGGCAAGAAAAGTGTACTTGACATATGAGGGCTTGGTTTGTGTATTTGAAGTTCGTAAGTTGTTAGTCTGCTATAGGAAGAAGACTCCTTTCCCCCCCCTCACCTCCATTTTTAAACAGCTTCAGTAGCTTCTGTATAAATACAGCAAATCAAGTCTGTGTGTTTTGGTTTTTATTTTCTTATTTTTTCCTTTTGCAGAGGTGCTCAAGATCATGTGACTCTTGCAGGCAATTTCTATTAATTTCAAAATGTGTAGTCCATTATAGATGGCACATGATGGCTGGGTTTTCTGTAGGCTTGTCTCAGCCTAATGGATTTTGTACTTCAGAAGTACATCTATACAGAGGCAACCAGCAGCTAAATAATGCCTTTGTGAGTGTTACTTTACAGTGAAATGTGGATCAGGCCACACAGTTCAGTTGCTTCATCTGTTGCTAAGTAACTCCAATATCAGACTGCTGAGCAGAAACAGGGAAAGAAGAATTTATGTTCTGATTGTTTAATATACTAGGCATTTCCCAGAAAAAATAGACCATTTCCTTTGTTTGAAACACTGTTTATGTCATGGTAATAAGTGAAAGCTGCAAATAATAAATGAGTGCAAAGGATGTATAAGGAAAAAGCTAACACCACTAAGGTAACTTAACAACACAAAGTGGTTGTTGTTTGCTTAACTGTTTACGATTTGCATGTCTTCAAAATATGTTTATATTCCCTCTGTCCTTTGAATGGAAGAGTAATCATATGCAATGCCTCCTCTCTGAAGTATATGGGCTGAATTGGGAACATAGTGGGAAAAACAGTTATGAAATTGCAGGACTTATGAAGTGTGCCAGTATGTTGAGTTGTCTTTCCTTATCTGTCCCCAAGCAATCTGATACTATCAAGCAATCTTACAGAAATTCAGTATAAGTGGAACAACACAGAATACCTCTGTCCAGACAAAACTAGGAAATTTCCTAGCTTCTTAGTTGAGTTTAGTTGAACTTCTTATTTTATTGTCATGGCTGGAATTGAATGCTATGAGTAGAACTTTCATATTTGCCTCATATGAATGATTAATGTGAATGAAGCCGGTGGAAAATGAATTGGTTAATTTCCTCCCTTTTTTGTCCTTCACCCCAGAGACATAGTACATAGCTTCAGCTGAAAAAGTGCAGAACTTCTCCACACTAACATGCAGTGGTCTCCGAGAGGCATGGAGTGGGGCTATACGTAACCTGAATTGTAGAGGAAAATTAACACTTTTCATTGCAACCTTCCTTAGAAGAATGGAGCCCTCAGAAGTTCTAAGGTTTTGTGACCTCTTAGTAGAGAGATGCAGAATAAGTTTGTGACTACAGCGTACACAAAGGGAAGGATTGCCCACAGAAGCAATTTTGTACAAGCAGTGTGTAATCTTTATGTTTCCTCATCATGAATAGGGTAGACCTAGATTTGGGAGATCCGTTTTAGAGCTGAGAAAAACCTTCTCCACTTAACTATGTTGAATTTGCACACTAATTTCTTTTTCATTGCCTTTCCTTAACTGAGTGACTTAATGGCTAAAATTGTAGTACAATGATTGCTGAAACTTAGCAGGCAGGAGTTACAGAATTGTACCTCCCTATTACACCCAGTATGTGTATTTTTTCATGGTGAATTAGATATGAGTGAGGAGGAGGAGCTTCTAAAGATGAAGGTAGATGGAGTATTAGATACTATAACGAGATGACAGTATTCCTACCTCTATGCTTGCTTCCCTTCCTGTCTTTTTCAAGCTTGTTTACAGGTAGATGGGAAATAAAGCTGGAAGCATTTCTCCCTTTCCAATAAAAAGCATCTTGTGAAGTAGATGACTTAAAGACAAATCGTTTGTCTAATGGTTCCAAGATACATTCATTAAGATGGTTATGGTGTAACTTGACCATGTTCTTTGTTTGTCTTTTAACTCTATCCAGGCACAATGTCTCTTGTGAGTGGAAGACATTTCAAGATAGCCAAGTTTTGGCCCAAATGGCAGTGTGTTTGATAATCTGTTTTTCATACTTGATGTGTGAGAACACTTTTTTAGTAAATATTTTCCAGATAATTATTTAATGGTGTTTTTAAAGATTATTATTCTGTTAGTGTTTTGTCTACCTTTGCAGTTTGTAGCAGATAATACAGAGTAGAAATTAATGTTAACTGTGACACTGTTTGATAGAAACTAGAATACTTGATATGTGAATAATATACTTTTTTAGTTTCAGTAGAAAAGAATTAAGACAAACTAACCCAAACAATTCAGCTTTATATCGTGTTATTAAATATTTAACATACCATTTTTAAACGTTAAATGGAATCAACCTATTATAAAAATCTATAGGACAAAATAAACTTAATTTTCATATTTTTGAATAATCATGTTACTGATTTGCCATTTTATTATTATTAATAAGAAGTAGTTGTGTCTAATTTTAATATAAATATATAGAGTTAGGAAATATTTTAGTAGAAATTATATGTTTATATCTATTGCACATTTAACCAGTAACAGTTAAATGTTGCTGCTATGAAATCTTTCGTACAGGCTGTACCAAGGCCGAAGGGATTGGTCAAAATCAATCATCTAGAACTTAGGTAACTTAGGTAACGAGCACCAATAGCCACCAGTTGATTCACAAAATGATTTATAGTATTAAAAGAATGCATGTAGCTGTCAGGGTCTGGAATTAATGAAACTAGGGGAAGCCAACCGTAATAGTTGGCAAGTACCTGCCAGGGAACCGCGTCCTTAAGCAAAAGGTAATTCCGGCAGGGGGAGATCGTGACCACCAACTCTTGGACCACCTACTCCTATTGCACCCCAGACCCATTTCCAGACATTTCTAGCTTTTATTGCGCATAATCGGAACTAGGAGGAGAGTATGTAAATGATTTTTGGGAAACGATATGTTTATGTATGAGTACTTAATGGATATGCATGAATAAGTTCTATATAAGATGTATGTTTTTGGGGCTTGGTGTGCATTGTTGGTGAGAGCATTCCCCTGCGCACCCGGCCATCAATAAAGAAGTGTCTGCTTATCTACATCACATTGGTGTCGATCAGTTCTTTACTCCGAGTTTTTCAGTAACAATCATAGCATAGTATAATCTGATTTTTTTATCCTTATGT
Organism: Antrostomus carolinensis; assembly: GCF_000700745.2. Taxonomy (NCBI): domain Eukaryota; kingdom Metazoa; phylum Chordata; class Aves; order Caprimulgiformes; family Caprimulgidae; genus Antrostomus; species Antrostomus carolinensis. The sequence goes on from NW_010311432.1 coordinate 17,419, forward strand.
CTTTTACTGAGATTCCTCCCTTCATTCTAGACTTTGGAAGGCAGTTCTCTTTCTTCTTCATACATGTCAGCTACAAAACACTTACTTCAGAGTGTGCCCAAAGGCTTTTGTGCATGGTACAGGGCAAATGAGGATAGTAGAGAGTACTTTGCTTTGAGTTTAGTCCAGGCAAATTGAGGAGAAAAGCCAGTATTATGAGGCATATAAATTGTACATTGTCTGGTGATATGAAGTACAGAAGTTCAGAATATGTAGGAATAATTTACTTTTTCACTAGTAAGAAAGAGACTTCTGGGGAAAAATATTCCTAAAAAGTGTGGTTTCCCTGCCCTTCCTCTCACACCCCAAGATGTTCCATATACTGTTTAAATTTTTACATGTAATTACTTAAAACTATTCTTCTGCTTGGAGAAATTTCAGAAATAAAAAGATCTTTTCCTTGCTGCTTCATGAGTACTTTCCCAAAATACTTTCTGACTAGCTTGTTTCATTGTTTTGAGGTTTTGGTTCCAGACTTTTTTTTTTTTAATTTTATTTTTTTTTAATTTTTAAAATATTTGAAATTTAAAGATCGCGTTCTGTAGGAGAGCGTTGCTGATTTTCTTTGTAACACAGAATGCACATATAGGACTAGTTGCATGCTAAACGTATGCATACATATTAAGGATTATGCCAATATTGAGATTGATTTCTGTACAGTATATCTTCACTCTGGACAATGATGATTCATTTTCTGTCAAGTATTAAATTACAGCTTTCTAAAGCAAAAACTCCTTACACATTATGTTATTGGTAGTGTTCACTAGTAACGATAAAGTCCCTCTTCTATTTCAGTTTGTCAAACACATTGCATGTGTATCAAAAACTACTAATATACCACAAAAACAATGTTCAGTGCTTTAAAAATGCATTGAATAACTATACTGAAACTAAGCTGAGATATGGGAAAACATGCTTTTGTAACAACTGTTTGACACACTATTAAAAACGATGCCAGAAACTTAGTATTTCAGTAAGGTTCAGTAAGGTTCCTTTCTGAAACATTCACTTTGTTCGTTTTGACAACAAAATAAAATGGTTCGATCATTTCTGAGAGTTTGATGATTTGTTTTGTTTTGCTTAGAAGTGTTGCATTTTGACTTGGGCAGTTTCTTTAATGTAGTTCTTAAGGTAAAAAATTTATGCCGAGTTTGATGTTAAAGAAGAAAAAAAATGAAGCTTGTGTGCTCATGTGTAAATATGTATTTGCTGTAGAGGCATTTGTACCGCTATACAGGTGTCATACTTTTATTTTCTCTGTAAATGTTTCTGTAAATACACTGACAATAAATACAATACTGTGTCATCATCCTTAGGTGGCGGTATTGACTTTGTAGTGGTAACAGGTTTTTGAGTCCTTGCTGTAGTGAATTACCAATACATGGCATATAACTTCTGAATATTGTACTGGTTTCACAGATCCTGTTTTGTCTTTGTTTCAGCTGCCAGGATCACCATCTAAGTAGTTCTTAAATGTCTTCAGACTGTTAGTATAACAAAGCTTACTCAAGTAAATAGCATTTCACTCTTGCAGTTTAGTTATCTGTATTTTCCTTGAAGCATTTGAAATGTCTTGCTTTGTATAGTTCATTAAATATTGGCAAAGAGGAAGGAGAAAACTAATGGAATTTTGGGACATTGTGGGATATTTTGGATTCTTCCGAAACAGAATGCGTTTGAAGAACATATAATAGAAGTGTGTATATCTTGGAACAGATTGCCCAGAGAGGTGGTAGAAGCCCCATCCCTGGGAACATTCAAAGTCAGGCTGGACGGGGCTCTGAGCAACCTGGTCTAGTTGAAGATGTCCCTGCTCACTGCAAGTGGGCTGGACTAGGTGACCTTTAAAGGTCCCTTCCAACACAAACTGTTCTATGATCTCTACTAGATATACTGAGTATAAAGTGAATGAGTTGAAACTAACCGCTGCTGGAGATCCTGAGTGAAACCTTGGCAAAAACCTCAATTTGCTTTTTAGTTAGTCCTAGATTAGACCACTTTCTGCAATAATAATGTAGTTTTGAACTTGTGGCTTCTTAAAGGCCAAGAATGTGTCTTCTGGGGGTGCATATTTAGGAATACAACACAGGTAACTTTGCTTTTTAAAGCAAATTATTTTGTGTACACTCTTGTCTAATAGCATGGTTTTTCTTATTTACTAAATTAATTTTATTTTTTAATAGTGTAAAACAAAAGGACTTCAAGTGTCTCATTCTTCAACTGTATTTCAAGAGTATATGTCAGAGAGGTAAACTAATTCTGGTTAAGCCCTTGGTGTCAGATAAATTAGGAGCACGTTAAAGTAACAGTTTCTAGCTTAATGCACATTTTGGGTTTTAAATGCAGTACTTTAATTATATTGAAAGTATTTTCTATGTTATATTCTTCAAAAGACGTCTTATCTCTTTTAGAAGGAGATTTTACTCAAGAGTTGCAGGGAGTGGTTTGGGGTTTTTTTTCATGTTTATTTTTGGACTTTGCTAATGCTTTTGTCTTTTTGTATGATTTTTGTCCCCGTCCTCCCCCCTCCAAATATTGCTTTCAATAGGGAAACTTTGTATTTCAGCAGGTGAAAGAAAATTTCATTTTAACATGAATTCAATATTTGTGAAACTTCAGACTGACAGCATTGGAAACTGAAGTCCTCTTTTTGTCCACTAAACAGGTACAGCATGAGCAGCAGCAGCAGTGCAAGCTTCACCCCATTGCCCCACCAAAGTGCTGCAAAACCCTGACCTAGCAAGGGTTAAGAGGCTTGTTCAGTCTCCATGCTCACTCAATCGTTACTGTGGCTGCCAACAGGAGTACCCATTTGTGGTAGTGGATACATATCCACATCACAAAAGCACCAGGAACTGGACTGAAAGCACCAGCTTATTTAATAAAAGCTACCGACCATCTGTCAAATGGTTTAACTTCAGTTACCACAGACCTGGGCCACTGATAGAAGTGAATGGCTCCATGTCCCATTGCCAATTCCCTGAGTTCAGTCTCTTTATAAATACTAGTGCAGCTTCTTTATGCTATATACTATGCAGAAACAAAATGTGTGTACAGACTGTAATTTTCTTATAATGCTATATATACCCCTTTCAAATGCTTGACTGTGCATGTAAATACAATGGCTTAATAATAAGATTGGCTATATGGTTTCACTATTCTGTGGGGTTTTTTTTTCTTTTCTTTTTTTTTTATTTTTATTTTTTTTTTTTTAAACAAGTACTGCATTCATTGATCTTTTTAACCAACTATTCAATGTTGTGAGTTGACTTGTCATGTACAGGCAGTGTGTGTGTGTATGTATATACATTTTAAAAGCAACTAAGAACTGGAGTTGTAATATATATTGTTGCATTAATTATGTTTTTGGCTCTTGTTAAGTTACATGTGGTAGATTAATGAATGGCTCTACCTACTCTACAGTTTAAAGAACTTTCAGTTTTTATATTGATATAAAATTAAGTATTCTACCACTTAATTCTTTAGGCTGTAATTTGTTATCACTGTTTATTAAAATTTTGTTTAAAAATGTGTAGTATGTACACTGTAAATTAACATAATGACAAAGAACTGAGGGATGAAGTAAAATGAGTGGGGAAAATGGCTGATACAGAACTGTTATACTTTTTTTGGTGAACATTATAAGATGATTATTAATTTGATACTTACAGATGATCTATTTTGCATACAATTTTAGAAAAGGTTAAATACCTTTATTTATACATTCAAATGATGTCTGTTGATGCCTGCATGTTAATGACTGGCATGACAATGAACTTGTACATCAAACTTACAAAGTATTGTAATGAATTATATTCTCAGTATTGAAGACTGAGGTACTAAAAATCCAAATGAATGGAGGTAATGTGAAAAAAAACCTGAAAGCAACCTACAAGCAAATTGCAGCAAGGTGGGAGCTTTAAATATAAGTCAATTTTTATGCTTCCTGTACAGTTACTGAAAGAGCCATTGTATATTGTAATTGAAATACTCGCCAAAAGCGATAGCAGTATTATAGGGTATTCCTGTATTTCTAGAGCATGCAGTATTTTGTTTTTATTGAACATTCTGTCAAATTGCAATTAGAAAGTTAAAATGTAATTAGTAGCCACTTCAGAAGATACCCATACAATTTCTTTACTGTTGTAGTATTTTGTCTAATTTGACCAGTTAGCATTTTATGTAAAAAGAATGAATGTAAGTAAAAGCAAATTAATAGAAAGTTGCAATAGCATATTACTTGCAAAAGAGGCTTTTTCTGAAGCTATAAAGCCTCTGTAATAATGTGTAACTGCTATACTGAAAAAAGATGTATGCAGAGAAATTATGTATTTTTATTTTTCCTCTGGATTCGAGTAATAAATTTTAGAAAATTTATGCTTCGGTCTGCTTACTGAAATGATAAATTATTACTGAACTAAGCAAAATGTTTAAGCTTGATTATGTGGGGTAGATTATATGAATTTTAAGGGACATAATAGATCTTTAATTAACCTAGAGTGTAGGCACTTGTTTGGGTTTTTTGTGGTTCTTATGTTTTGTGGAGATTTTTTTGCTGCTGCTGTTGAACAAGTTATTTGAGCTTTTAATCTAATGTAAAAACTTGGTGACCAGGGATTGGTAGCTGGATATGGAGCCTTTTTGATTGTTTGAAATGGCCATATTTAATTGTCATTTGGGTCAGTGGCCCGAGTATTATTCAACTACTTAAGTCACAAATGGAATTCCATGATAGAGTGAAAAATCTTTCAATTAAAATATGTGTTTTAATAGAATTTGTGCTGCTAGACAATAAAGTCCCTCAAATTGAGTTGTAACAAAAATCTTCAATTTCTGTAGGGTTTTTTGTGGGGAGGGGATGGATTGTTTTGTTGGTTTGTTTTGTTTGTTTGTTTTTTTTAATCTAGTGATATCTTGTGGCAAAGATACCACTGACAAACTCCAGATGAGTCACTAGTAGTTCTTTATTTGTTAAGTCATTATATTGACCCATGTTGTACTTGGTAAAAATCTTCAGCCATTCACTTAAGGGTAGCAGTAAATCAAAACTGATAATATTGCTCCCAATGGGCTGTGATATTTCTAACTGAAAGAGATCACAAGTATGATGCTGTGAAGGAAATCCTTAAAACTGTCAGTATCATTATTTTAAAATGGTAATATGCATCCATCAAAAATAATACAAATACGTTTTTATTTATATAGGACAATGACAAGATTATGCAAAAATAATGAATGACAGACAGGCATCTTTGTTTATATCATCTGTTACAACAAATTCCAGTTGAACTTTTTATCTTTTTGAAACTATAAAAATGAACTTGTCAAATTTCTGAAGCTGGATGAAAACACTTTGTTTCCCAAAGAACTTGACTGTAACTTCACATAGCTGAAATTTTTGAGAGATCAAATCTTGTATGAAGTTAGGTGTAATGGAAGTAAGTTCTACAAATGTCTACATTCCCTCGCCTCACACTGATATAGTGACCAGTATCTGGGAATTCATATATCCATGTTCTCTTATGGATGTCTTGAGATGCTGTTCCAGGTAGTGGCATTAACCAATATATTACGTTGTTGGCTTGTATGTTACAGGGTAAATTGAGTGGGCATGGAGAATGAACTGCTCAAACTATCCTAAACACTGTCTTTTTTTCAGTCAAGGTTAAATTGTTGTAAATGTTGAACTGCAACATCAGTACCTCAGATTCTTAGATTTACACTTGGCAGAAGGCTTTTGATTGTAAATTTATCATCCATATCTAAACTTGGTTTTAGTGTTTCACGTATTACACACTCTGATCATCCTAGAAATTCCAGCCTTAACTGCAGAATTTGCTATGATCTTTCACTGTCATTGTTCTTTTAATCCAGAATGTTAATGCTTGAGAAACTGACTAGGCTTTAGAGACAGGTACCGATGTACTTACCATAGCTAATCTTGAGCATCCTGTTCTGCCTTTCGGAGCTGTATGCAGCTTTGCCCCAGTATTTTTCCAGAGTCCTTAGCTTAGCATCACTCCTTTCTTCTGTTTTGTATCTTAACTTTTAATTTTTTTTATTTTCCCCATATTAACCATTTGAAAGTTCTGTTGTGTCTGAAGCTTTCCTAAAGATTATCTTCCTGGTATGATCTTCAGACACCAACTTGTGACTGTCTTCTGGTCTCCTTACTCCATTACATCCAAATACAGTTGGGGTGGGGTGTTGTTTTGCATTTTTTTTGTTTTGTTTTGTTTTTTTTTTTTTTTTTTGGGGGGGGGTTGGGTTTTTTTGTTTTGTTTTGGTTGTTTTGTCTAAGTGGCTTTTGAACCTTCATCTGACATTATGCAGAAATTATTGTTTTCTAAAAATACAAAATTATTTTTAAACCTTTTAAGATTTTTGAGGGTTAAGGGTTGTAGATATTTGTCTATCTGGGACACAAACACATGAGTGCATACTATAGTGACCATAGGAGTGATTTTGTGAGTGTACTAGTTTTGGCTGGGATAGAGTTAAATTTCTTCAGAGTAGCTCATATAGTGCTAGGTTTTGGATTTGTGACCAAAACAATGTTGATAACTGAGCCGTGCTTACTCAGAGCCAAGGTTGTCTGTGCTTCTCATGGTGCCCCACCAGCGAGGAGGCAGAAGAAGTTTGCAGGGGACACAACTGGGATAGCTGGCCCCAGCTGACCAAAGCAATATCCCACACCATACGGTGTCGTGCTCAGTAATAAAGCTGGAGGAAAAAAGAAGAAGGGGGAATGTTCAGAGTTATGAAGTTTGTCTTCCCAAGCAACTGTTAGTTTGATGAAGTCCTACTTGCCAAGAAATGGCTGAAGACCTGCCAGCTAATGGGAAGTAGTGAATAAATTTATTCTACTGCTTTGCTTGCATGTGCAGCTTTTGCTTTACGTTTGAAACTGTCTTTATCTGAACCCATGAGTTTTCTCATTTTTACCCTTCCATTTCTCTCCCTCATCCCACTGGGGGGCTGTGAGGGAGTGGCGGTGTGGGGTGAGCTGCTGGCTGGGGTTAACCCACCGCAGTGGAAAAGATTGTGTGGGTTTTGTCTCCTACCAGCTTGGTAAAATTATGAGACTAGTTTAAGAATATTTTCTGTATAAACTAGAAAAATGTAAATTAGAAGAAAATCCAGGTTACAAAATTATGGTCAAAAAGATCGAATGTTAATAGAAAATATTTCTTTTTTAATATTTTTCTGTTTAAACAGCGAACACTTCTGAGCTGTTTAAAAGATAAAATGGAAGAGAGTAATAACATTTTGAAGACTGTACAAAAAATGGTAGCTACTGTTAATGTTCTCTAAATAGTACTTAAATGTTGGAGGACAGCAATGGTATTTGGATGGCTGATCTATACAAGAAGTAAGAGTAAGTTTGTTTCTTTTAGGCTTCAGAGGGGTTAATTAAGGAACATATAAAAATAAATGCAGTGAAATGAACTTGCCTTACTGGTAAGGGCTGAAAAAAAAGCTAGACTGGATAACTTGATATTCCAGCTCTTAAGAGATGAGTGCTGTGTAGGGTAGAAGAGATCTATGAGCTCACTACCTGCTTTGACCATATTTTGTCAATTTTAAGCTATTTACTTAATAGTGCATAAAAAAGTGGTATTGTGACACTAATTTCATGATTCATAAGGTGTAGATATTTTTGTGTCTACAGCACAATTTCTACTTGTCAGTTAGTACTGTCTTTTAAGTTTGAAGATGAACAAGGTTGTAAAAGTACTAAAGCATATTAAAGATACTAAATGCACATTATAAACTATTGAAAAAATGGTGTTTGTGGTGGTATGAGCATTTTTGATCTGAAGAATATCTTTCTGATTGGAGTTGGATTACATTCAGATGCTACTAGCTGTGCAGAAATTTTTTTAGTATAATGTGTATATATAATGCTCTGCCATTTTAACATATTATTTGAGGAACAAAATTTTAAATATTTCATTCTATAATATTATTTGGTTTATATTTTTAAAGAAATTTGCAAGCAAAAATAGAATATTTTTGTCCAAGAGTTCAAAAAGAAATTTTAATAGATTCTTCTTGAATTAAACTTTATATCTTTCTACTGCCAGTATTTGTAGGAAGTGCTGCTTTGAAAGAGAAGAATGGGGAGTGGTAGACAAATTCCCCCCAAATAAACTTTTTAAAAATTTCACTTTTGGTACATATTTAAGTCATCAGTATTATTAGTATTTTTTCTGAGAGTAAATGTAAGCTACTTCTATCACAGAAGATTGCTATTTCCTACTTTTCATGATCTTGTCTTAAAAAAAAGTAAAAGTAAAAATAAATAAAAATTACTAGAATACTGTATGTGTGCATCAGAGTAGCTTGGGAAAATTAATTCTTGTACGTGTTCTGTGGTGTATAGTTTCCTCAAAATGAAAAGGTGGGAGGGAATCAAATCTTAAAACATTGAGTCTGCCAGTGGGAATTATGAAAAATGGTTTTAGATTAATTTTGAAAAGTGATATCTCAGACAGCTTTACAGCACAATGTGAAAAACTAAATCACTGCTGAGCTGGAGCGTTTTTTGCCGTAGGTAGACTTCCATCATATAGATTGCAGGTGTAAATTGACACATATTTTTGTGTTTTATCTTATGCTACCATGTGTATTTTATGAGCATTTACCATTGGATTTCAGTTACACAAATCTGTCATGGAAAAAGACAAATGTGTTAGGTAGAGCAAAAGCTAAGAACCAGCTAGTAAACAGGTACTCACTCAGTGATGGAGCCTCATTTATAAGTTTGGGAACTTTAAACTTAATTTACATGTACTCAGATGTCTTGATAAGTCCAATCTATTATATTAACACTGTAGTTTTTATCAGCTAAACCAAAGAATTTTATCAGTCAGTTTTTAAACTCTTTCTGTATGAATCTTTGAGCCAGCATGTGCCCAAAACAATTCTTAGACTTGTTATATGTGAATTACACAGATAACGAAGTTTTAAATTACTCACTACTCGGTAGCTACTGTTTGTACAGTCCTTGAATTACTGTTGGAACTGAAGGCATTTTGTTATGCAATAGACATGTTGTTGGTTGTTTCCTTCCTTCTAAACACAAACTTAATATTATGTAAATAATTCCCGTATGGATTCATAAAATGCTTAGATTTGCTATTTTAAAATTTACTCAGTTGAAGTCAATTGTATGGATCTGTATAGGGTGAAGAACTACTATGTCAAAATTGTGGTTTTGTTGTTTGTTATGTTTTTTTTAAAAAGGCTCAATACACAACATTATTTGGTGAATCTCATGAGTCATTGCCAATGAGTTCTTCTGATGGACTGAGGCTGACAATTCAGCCTCAATGTTCTATTCCTGTTATTATGGGCGTGGTTTTTCTGACCGCTCTGGATTACTTGGGGTTGTGGGATGGGGGCAGAAAGGAGGAATTTTCCTCTACCTTTTTATTGTATATTTAAGGGGAACTATTTATTAGTTACTGTAATCAAAGTTGAACTGTGGAGTGGTTTTAGAGTCTCTTACCTTTTTCAAAACTCCCTCTGCTCCCCAGCCAAGGAAACAAAAACAGAATTCCAAAGCTTCATATAAAAGGAAAAACTTTTGTTGCTTGATGATTTTGATTTAACAGTAGCAACATTAATATGCTGACCTCAATTTTTTTTAAAAAAGTAAACTTTTATATGAAGTACAGAATTTTTTTGTTCTTTATGTAACTATGTTTTTGTATATCCACATTTTTTCCTTTACTTTTTCTCCTCTGAAAGCTAAATGATTTTTCAGAGGTTTTATCCTTGTTATTGAATGTAATCTAGTTGTTATACAAAAAGCATGTATTTTCTTTTAGTAACTCACTTTTTTATATATAGTGCAAGTGTTGTGTTTTGAAAATGATAATTGAAAGTTATTTTTTATCTTACAAAGATTTTTGATTTTTTTATATTATTCTGTCTTGCAAACTGTTTGAAGAAGGTAAGGGGCTTCTGCCTTTGCAGACCTTAATTCCTTTTCAAATTCAAGTAGTAGATTACAATTATAATGCAACTTCATAATTTTCACCTTGTTGTTATTCAGTGTTATTGGGATGCTTTGAAATTGACTGAAGTGATACTTTTTTCCCCCTCAAGCATTCCTTCTGTTGAACACTTTTTTCTTTGCCTACTATACTTTCACAGTTTATTTTCAGTTTTCACTTGCTGACACCCAAGTTTGTTCAAGGTCAGTTTGGTTATCTTTAAATCTGTCTGATGCCATTAAGAATGGCATCTTCCCTCTATCCAGTACAAAACCCCTAAAAGTTCTAAAAGATTGCTGTCTCTTATTAGAACAAGGGTGTTAAGTCTTCTATGAAGGGAAGAGAAATTACCAGCTAGAATCCCTGAGCTAAAGGCACTCAGCTGACAGTACAATTTGTTCTGCTTTGCACAGAACAGTTACTCACCAGGATCTGATCTGTAGTGAACAAGCTGGTGGGTAAGTGTGTGTGTGTGTGAAGGGGACTGCGTTGGTGTTCCCAACCCCCAGGTGGTAGTAGCAGGTGCAAACACATATGCATTACTATTGAGTGCATGCCATTAGTATAGCACTGAGTGTGCAGGCCTGGCTTGCATGTAAGTTGGGCTCAAACTTGGCATTATATTGGCTTTGTTAAGATGGCTTCCATTTAGTCTAAAGTAAAGATTAGCCTCAGATAAATCCTGTGTTGATAAAACTTTATGTTCACTCATTGTGACTGTACCTCAGTGTCCAGGCGGTGGAATTTGTACACTGTTTTTTATCTTATTTGACTGGGAAAACATGTCTCTCCTTCTTGTAGTTGGTCATCTATTCCTATGAAAATTATGATTTCAATTAACTTTACAACTGTTGGTAGAAAAGTATCTAGCAGTCTCTAAATGCCTACTGTCTTTATAATTATTGCTTTGATTATCTTTCAAGATTGCTATATTTAGATTTTGTTCTTTTTCCATTGTGTGAGGTTGTTGGTTTTTTTTAATTCCAGAATAGTTGGAATATTTGCCCTCTAGGCTATGTTTAAAGTTTCACATAGGTTGCCATATGCAAACTTATCTCATCAGTTTGATTCATGTGCTTTTTGTTATATTCTGTTCAGCTAACCAAGAAGTATTGCAGATTTTTTTTTTCCTTAGGTCTTGCAAATGTTTTTGTCCTCCTCATGATTTTCTTTTAAACCCTGTAGCTTCACATGTTACTTCAAATCTGAGAGAGATCTGTTCCAGTTTAATTCTTACAATTCTGTATACTTGCCCTCCCTGTATTATTTTGTTCTGAAGATCTATTTTGTGTCCATTACATTCATCCGGTAACCCACTTTTTAGGTTAAAAAACGTCCATTTGCAACAAAGATGATGTAGGGATAGACAGTGACATACAGGCTTAAATTGTCAGGTGAAGTGTGATTGTTTTATTTGGAAGTGCTGAGTTCTGTCAAGAAATCATGGTTGTATTAAAACCTCTGAGAATCATTGTCCGTCTTACTTTTAAGATAGCTACCTTCCTTAAATGCAGTCATATAATTACAGTGCTTTAGCATTTCCAACTAGGTGCCTTGCACAAAGTTTGACAAACCCACCTGTTGTTGTGTCTTCCTTTACCTGTTATGTTTTTTGTCACATCTTGCAAAGGTGGACTTCAGTATTCAGTAAATTGGGATGATGTTACTATAGTGGCCTGGGATCTTGATGGAAAAGGTCTGAGCAGAGACCTCATTTTCTATGGGTTCTTTCACTTCATTTCAGGATTATTCTAGGATGCATGTGGGAATGTCAGCAGGTTATGATACACTATTCCTGTGCATGATTATCTTGCCACATGAAGTTCAG
>NW_010311432.1:29312-48352 GCF_000700745.2 Antrostomus carolinensis
CAAACATCAACAGATAGATTCTAAAGTTTGATAATTAAAGTATAAATAATTGGGAAAATGAATTGAATTTTCAACAGAACAGTTAAAATTTAAATAGCAACTGGAGATACTGATTCTGAATTATTTAAGTGTCAATTAGACAGCAGTTTAGGATATCTGATTCAGTTTTGGAAATTGAGCAGTTTATCCAGTTGGAGTCCTAAACTCATGTTTAAGTCCTCAAAAAGTTGTTTCCAAAGACTTCTAGTATATTCAGTTCCTTTTAATTTTAATATATGAGTATGCAACACTGGAAGTCAGGACCCTTTTTTTTAGGGTGTCAAGTGTGTAGACTTTAAGAACAGACATATTCTATGTCATGCAAATCTGTGATTACTTAGTTATAGAAAAGTTAGATTGTATCCTTTGTGATGTGAGTTTCAGTTCTTTAACTGGACTTCCAGGCATAAAAATGTTTTATATCATTTCTTCCAGGCAGAAAAATGTTTTATATCATTCAAATATAGGTTACCACACTGAAATTCAAAAAACAGTACCATTAAAATACTTGTAATTAAGAGCTATTTTATGTAATACTGTGTGTGTAGTTTTTATCCTTTTTTGCATGTATTTTCCAAGTAACAATGTTATTTAAAATCCTCTTCTACTTTTCTTTACCTGCTGCTGAAGCACACAATAGTTCCAAATAAAAAATGGATATAAATAACTCATTTAGCTCTCAGACACTTTTTGTTAATAAAACAAAAATCATATCGTTCCCCTCTTACTTTTTCTGCCATTTCAGTGCTACCAGCCAGCTGGCCTTTAATGACCTCCTATAACATCAGTTTCCAACATCAGTTGGAAAACTTTAATAATAGTAGTTGGAGGAAAACAAAAAAAAGTGCTTCTCACTTTAACTAGACGACATTCACTGGCTCTTCTTTTTTGGGCAAAGAGGATTTAAACAAAGTTTCCATAACATTTGTTGGATGTGTATTTCATAGTAACCACCATGAAGTTCACTGCATTTAAGGAGGCGATGAAGCTGAGATGAAAAGATATAAATTCATGAAGGCTCAGCTTCACAGCTGGTGTATAATCCTTTCTGTTGTCACTGGTGCCCTGGCCCCGGTACCCAGCAGAACAAAGGGAACTGAATTGGAAATGGTGGGAGCTGGGGAGCCTTTCACTGGCAGCACATCTCATGACCATAGGCCTTGTCAGGGCGCAGTGTAATACCCTTTATTCTGGGTGACAGATGTGAGGTGGGTTCTGCGAGAGGGAAGTCATTACTAGTGTGAGGGCAGTGTCAGATCAAAAGTAACCAGCGATCAAACAAGGTAAAGCACTATGGAAAACAGGCTTTCTGTCTCGCCTCTGCACCTGCCAGATCACTGAGGGGAATAGTCCTTGTGTGTCAGGTTGTGTTGATTCCCTTTGATGTATGGTGAATGAGTGAAGATGGAAACTGAAGTGGAAAGTGTTTTATTTCCCATTTCTTCAGGGCAGTTGAAGGTGCTTTCCTAGCTAATGCTGACGTGGACTTTACAACAGAAACACCTCTAAAAGACTGCTGTTTGAAACTAAATGTTCAGAGCTTGGGTTTTCCATTTCCAGCTCTTTGTCATACTGATGAATTTTTCAATGGCGTGGCATTTTGATGACTGAGGAAAAAAATGACATTAATATTTTGTTTTAGTTTCTTGTGTGAAATTATAAGTTGTTATAATTCTATTTTTTTTTCTAAGCTGTTAAATGAATTGCTGCATGCAATAGATTAATACCTTGTGGGTTTGCTCAGAACTGCAGGATTTTTTATTTTTTTTTGTTAATATACTCATTAAAGTGTATCTTAGACTTGGTTTCTGCATTCTGTTCAAAATTTCATGAATTATCAAAATTTCTTCAGGAATGGAGATGTACAAACGTATACTATAAGTACACACATTTTTTTTTTTTTAATGCATGAAGACTTCTACTATAATTCAGAATATAAGATCTAGCTAGCTATAAAGTAACTGTAAGTGGTTACCTATTAACATTTCAGGTGTGATGCTATACTCTGTGTTCAACAGTGTTCCACTTGTGTAATACTTCCCACTATATACACACCTGCAAATCATCAGTAATTTTATAGATTTGATGTTTTTTCATGGTGTTTCATGACATAATTCCATAAATTGTTTTATTCTATTAAACAAACTTAATAGAACGTAAGCTAACTTCCTCATTTCTGCCTTCTTTTTATTCTGTTAAAGATAGTTTACAACGCCTTTTGCTACTGATGGCTGTCTTTATACAGCAAAAATAATAACAAAACAAGTTTCTTTTATTAAGAGGTGTAATTGTCACGTTTCAATTAGAAATTTGTTATTCCACTCTCAGAACAAGAAGTATCCATATACACGTTGTAGAGTGTGTCTTACTGAAAAAAAAAAAATCAAATCATCTATTAGAAATTGTTCTCTAGTTTGTTTCTCAATTAGCTAATGCTTTTTATAGCTAACAATAATCTAAATGGTCAATATTTTCTAAGAGATTCACAACTCCTTTTTTTTTTTTTCGTCCTTGTGAGTATTTGTTGGAGTGTTTTTTTTTTAAATCTGGAAATGAGACTTTCTATATTGCCAGATATTTCTGAGAGTAAAAGTGTTCATTATTATCTCCCTTGATAACTTAGAATAGTAGCAAAATGAAACTTGCTTAAAAGACTCCAGAAGTTTTACTATCCATTGAAAAAACTTTACATAGTTCAGTATTGACTAAGCAAAAGTGAGATGTCTATGCAGGTATATAAACATTTGGAAGAGAGTGCAGAATTAACAGAAACAGTAGTATTTGCTTAAAAAAATAGTGGTGTTCTGAAATCATTTTGTACATTTGTGGCAGGCCTTTTGTTCTTGATTGTGTAATAGTTCAGCTTTCATGCAGCTTTTCAAGTTTTACTGTTACATTAAATGACCTTAGAGTCTTCCTTTTCAAGTAACCATGTGGTTTAAAATCAAAATAATTTTCACACATACAATATTTGCAATCATTGACTCGTATTCCTATATCTTTTGGAGAAAAGCATATTTAGTTTGGTTTATTCTTTTCATCTCTGAGCTACAGAGAAATAACTACAAATCCATCAAAAAAGAAAATTCAGAATGCATTTTTGTATTCAAAGAGGTAGCTGTATATGGTTTTCATCCTATTGTAGTCTATATAAATGGGAATGAATTTGCTATGCTGCAAGACTTCTTTACTTTATTATTTCTGTTATTGTTATTATTAGATAAAGCAGCACACACAATATTCGGGTTCCTGTGAGCAGTATACAACTTCAGCTGTAGTGCCATCTGAGTCCTCATAGTAATCACTGTGGATGAAAAATTTAGAAGAACCCTATTATATGTTGCCTATAGGGTTTTTTTCCAGATTTTCCAGATAAACAGATTTATCATTTAACATCTAGCTTCAGGTAACATGTTTATCTTCTGAAAGTTAATATTCCAATGGGTAAAAAATAAAACCCTAGCCAAAATACCCTAAATTCATTCTGCATTCTGTCTGGATTTACAACCAATGGAAAAAAAGTGCATATAAGACCCTTCTGAAGGAAATGGGCAGTTTGACTTTTATTTCTTTCTTGGCATCTGTATAGACTCTACTAGAGCTACTTAATATGATATACCCATTTTGTAAGTTTTGTAGATCTAGCTTTAGGCTCAAATTAAAAAAGGAAATAAACAACCTCCCCTCCCCCCAAAAAAAACCAAAACCAAAACCCTACAAATAGCAGACACCAGAAATTGCGCAAATTTTATAAACACTGCAGTCTTCTATATTGCTGATTTTGTTTACCTTCAGTTACTTCTCATAAAGGAATGCATGATTTCGGAGGTACCTTTCATGTGTCTAGGACCTGAGGTTTTTTCATATTATTAGACTATTTCTGAATTGTTGTTCCCCCTCCCTCTACCAGTGGGTTTCGATTTTCTTCTTTTTCCAAAAAAAGCTTTTCCTTGTGAAAAAGCCTGCTTTTTAAAGGTAATGTGAGCCTGTGCATCTGCTTTTTAATTCACTGTATTTTACATTTTGTTCTTACATGCTTATCCAACTCATGTCTAAAATCATAATGACTTGTGACAATAAAGGCATGATTAGTTGCAGGGAATGTGGAATTCTCCAGGCTTTACGTTCTTCTTTTGTGTACTGACTCCCTCTACATTTCTCTGAAATTTAGATGCCTTCCTCCTTTTGTCATATCACTTCTACCTTGTTTAGAATGGTAAAAGTGAAGCTTTCTTCCACGTTTACTTTTGAAACCTTTTTTTAAAAAATTCTGAATGCATAAACAATTTACTTTATTGCAAATTGTTTTTCTGTCAGATCACATTTTTCCACTACAAAGCTAAATAACTCTTTACAGTGTTAAAATGGACATTCTGAATCTTATCAGGAACACTGAAATCATCTGAGCTTCTATGGAAAGTTACTGCAAGAGAAATTTGTGTGGATGTAAAGCTGAGAAAAATACGACTAAATAAAGGATAGATGGGTATTTTTATTATATAAATGCAAGCTAATCAGAACATTAGACCTCAAAAAATAATAAAAAAAAGTCTATCAGCCAGCCTTTTTAGTTAGTAGTTGCTAGAAAGGTTTAAGTCAAATCTTTGTGCTAATTGAAAATGAACAAGTGGACAAAAGCCCTCCATGACCATCAAAGTCCCAAAATGATGGTTCCTTATTACTAGTATACTGTAATTAGAAAGGAAAATATCACATGAAAAGTATTTTAGCTAATACTTGTAAAGATCTTTGAACCTGGGAGAAGAGGAAATGGAAGGAGAAGATAGATTTAGGACACTGAATAAAAATACTTCTAGTTATTTATTGTATTAGAAAAGTAACCTTAAAGACAAATGTCTATTGAAATATGTACCTACTTAAGGTTAGAAGTTAAGTGTATTGTTAAGTTTGCAATTCTGAATCACACAAAGTCATCTAATTTTAATATCCCACCTATACATTGAAGATTTTTTGAAAACATTGGTTGCTGCTTAATCTGGTATAAGCCTTGTTTAGACCATTTGCTGTGCAAGAACATTGCTGTGATATAGGAACAATAACAACTATATAGGATTCAAAATGATCATTCTATTGGATGCCAGTTGGCTACATAGCATAAAACTTGCCATAATGGCATTTGAATGTTATGTATGGTCTTAATCTGGTGTTGATATGTGTGGAGTCATCCATCAGTAATATAAGCATAAATTATTTTACTTACTAAATAAATTGAGAAGTAGTTTGCATACTGACAGATATTTAATTCTGTAGTCTTTTGAAAATGGTATGAAGTGCTTTCCCTGTAGGTTCATGGTACGTAGCATTTTTAACTCTTTTGAGTTATCCGATAAAAGTAACTAGAAAGTAAATTAAGGTATTAATTTGGGCTGATTCATTAATTTGGATGTCACGAGAAATGTTCTGCTGTGCCCACTGGGTTTGCCTTTAAGAATTTTTTTGCATATGACTTCTCAGTATATATATTCTCAGTTTTTTCCTTTTAGCAAGAACCAGAGTTTATCTTTTGCCAGCTACTGCTAAGTTAATGCTGAAAGTACAACTCTGTGTGTGTTGGATGCTTTAGGTACTTAGTTCAATAAGCATTCTATAATTATGATACAATTTGTTTCATGAAACAAGATTTTTTTTTTTTTTTTTTTTTGTCACAGGACACTGTGACACACTGTTAAAAGCTCAAGTCCCGAATTATTGATGACAGTTCATCTTACATTTTGGAGTATTTGAAGAAATTTTTCGACAAAGGCTCCAACTCAAAACCTGTGTAGTATCCTTCTGATTCAGTGTTTTGTGGGTTGGGGCTTTTTTGGTGATTTTTTTGTTGTTGTTGCTTGTGGTGTTTTTTTTTTCTTTTTCTCTGTTTTGTTTTTTTCCCTTAAAGCTGCTACACTGACACAGTGTGCTTTGTTCATTGCTGCTCTAACACATTAACACATTTACACAAGGTATGGTCTTGTGATGGAGGACAGAACTCATTAAATATTCCAAATTATTAAGAACCACTCATGAAATTTTAAATGTGGCAAAAATACCATTGCATTTTGGCACATCAGAAATACTGTGGATATAGAAATGAAGATCTCTTTGATCTGCAAAGATATCTTTTTGATATGTTGGCTATTTATGTACTGACTAATGTTAGGATACATCTGTTTCACATGCATTGTGTAGGATGTGTGTAACTGATGAAATAATGTGTTACAGTGAGATGAATGTATCAGTAAATTCCCTTGTTGATAGCACTAGTAATATTTGTACCCTGTAGAAATTTTTAAGGATTCAGTTAAAATTATTGTTCTAATTCATATTTTAATTAAGACTAAGAAGGCCTGTTAAACTGTTTTGTTAACAGTGTGTACACTGATGAGAGTACTACCATCATAAAATAATGTATTTGCAATTCCAAAAAAAGGCTGCAAACTGGCCTTACAAACTACACTGGAACTATAGTATATCTTAGAAATCCTGCTTGAGCATTCTGTACTTCAGTGAATAAAACAAATTTGAAATCCTGAAAAAGATTTCTAGTATGTTTTGTGCATTTTTTAATACTCTTTCACAGTTGTTAGGGTGACTGGTTGCAAAATATTGTCACTTAGGCAGTAAGATAAGACCCTTGAGGTGTACCAAAGTATTAGCTGCCGCTCAAATTTCTTGCTAGAGTGCAGAGAACAAACAAGAGAGGAGGGGTGGGAAAAAGGAAAGCTTGGACAGTTTCCGAGACCCCAGTGTATGTGTATGAGAAGTTATAATTACAGGCTGCGAGGCTGACTTTTATTGGGTAGGCATTTCTGCTGGGCTTAGAGCCCCCCTCCATCCCTTCCCAGGTGGCAGCTGGCTTTCATAGCCAGAACTGCTTGACATTCTCAGACATGGTTAAATGGGACCTCTGCCCCCGGGGTTCACATGCTGCCAGCTGAAAGAAAATAACAAATGAGAACAGATAACAAAACAGAAGTGCATAGTAAGAGAGAGGAAGAAGAAAACAAAAAACAAAGGTAGGAATGAGAAAGAAAAAGGAAATCGTAGGGGAGGAAGGGATGGCAAAGAAATTAAATGGCGGTAAATAATGAGCTCTGTGAAGTTGTATTTGTATGGTAGGCACTCTGTTATAATAAGGAATCCAGTGGCGTTTACATTTAATATTTTGATCTTTGTAGTGCAGTGGTAATGTGCTTTGTAATGATAAAATGGTTATCAGGATGGTGACATTTGAGGTGTATTTAATGGTATTTCTTGTCAATGCCATGTGGTTGTTGACCTTCTTGTAGTAATTTGTATGGTGGCTTGTTATGTTCATTTTTGGAAGAAGTTTCTTCAAATATTTGTTTTGGTCTTCTTCCTACTTGTATAAGCTGTGTCTTTGAGGTGGCAAACCAGAAATTAATAAACATCACAAATAATAATTTATAAAAAGAGGAAAGAACTTGAATAAGTCTGAAAATTAATTGAAATAAATTCTGCACTTCATATGCTAATGCAAGTTCTAAATTACTTGGTTTTACATTATGTTAAGTGTTTACTGTTCTGAAGGGGAAGGTTGCCTGTGTTTTTTAGATTAGTTTTTGACACAACAAAACTTCATTGTGGTTAAAGATGCCGCAATTTTTTTTTTTGGTCTGACAAGTGTGTAATATTTAAAATTACACTCCTAATAAATCAAGTCAGAAATTTGCCACGTATTTCAAGTTTGAAAATTGATCTAATTTAATTAACTTTGATTCTTAAGATTAATAACCCACTATGATTTTGATTAAATATTAAATATTGTAGACACCTTGAGGATTTTTTTTAATGCAAAAGCATTTTAAGTCTTGGATGTTGTCTGAACATGTAAATATAAGGTCATGTGTGTGCAGTCTGCATTGGCTGTTTTGAAAATGGTGTTTATTAGCCCTTTAAGACTATCCTGTAATATTGGTTGCAACATGAACTGGGTTTATGGCATGAAACTATGATAAATGTGGAAGAGTTGAAAATAATGTACAAGTATTTATGTAGACTTCTAAAATTTAAAAGGCAGTAGTTATTAAACAAAAAAAGCACCATGCATAACAACTCATTTAGTTACAATTTTAACTTTAATACCCGCTGAACACAGTCTACACATACTTTGGCAGCGATGGGACCTTCCATTAGCATCTAAATTTGTAAGCTCAAATATGAATCTTTGATGGTTTAAAAAAATATAAAATACTTAATATAGATAAGTGGTGTGGATTGTTCTTGTCCACTGTCCTTTTTTCTACGTGACGGTTGATGACAAGTTATCTGCTGGTTATAATCTTGCACTGCTAAAAGAGCAATAGAGAAATTTCTAGGGCAAAACACCAAGCTGTAATGTGAAGGCAGTTGGGAATGTGGAAATCGATCATTTTATATTTACTTTGAGCACAAGTTAAGCAATGTGAGGGATGGAAAAATCCTGTTGTGACTAGTACTGCTCCAAAAAGAAAAAGCAGTTGTGGGTGGAAGGCGTGTGTGATCTGGCAGCTGAATTTTTAAAAGGTGTCTTGCTCATAAAGTTCTGTGAAACTAATACTTCTTTTTCCTCATCCATCTATTCTGTTTTTACTCTTTCTTGAAAAAAATGAATAAACTTTACAGCAGAATATAATGATGGAACACTGGTCATACAGCACTCAGGTTATTTCGGGGATGCTAATTTCTGCTGCCCCACGTACTAATAGCTCATCAACTAATGAATATATCTAATTACTATGACAAATCAGTACCAGTCATTTTTGTATGGTCGGTAAAGCTTTTGTAGAAGTTAACAGTAAATGTATGACCAAAGCATGTTGTGTGTTTCTCATCTATGATTTATCAGGAGAGGATTGGAGCAGAGTCTTAGATTACAATCTTGTTTAATTTACTGTACATTTATTTACATATTACTGGATTACCATTGTTTCATATTTTTAAGATGTATGAACGAAGTGTTTATCTAAAATGAAGAAAATCTAAAAAACCCACTTGATGTGGTAATCATGCCTCCCCTTGTGCCGCTGTTTTTTGTGACACTGCTTTATTCTGAACATGTGAGTAAGGTCTCACTTGGCATACTGTTCACTCATGATTATTTGATCCTTCTCCCCAGAGTTTTACTTTAATTATTGTTCAGTAATTTTTATATTAAACATGAATTTAATAGAAATACATAGTAAACTATATTACTTGTTAGGATTTTTTTCTTATCCGTTTCCCTGGGATTAAGGTTAGGCCTGTGTATGCATTTCATACCATTTTGTTCTTCTGTAACTATATTTTACACTTAGACATTTGTGGATGTATCTAACAAGGACCCAGATTTTCTCATTCTCCTAAGTTTAATGAATGTAACTAAATTCAAGGAAAAAATGTTTGCTTTGTTTATTATTAATCACACTACAAATATATACAAAGTAAAGAACAAATAAATCAAATCCTTTAAAAGAGATGTATGTTACTGTTTTTATTGTATTTGCTAGTTCAGAAACATTATTTTGAAGCTAAATGCAAAAAATACGTTAACCAAGTAGCAAAGCAGTAATGGATAGAGATGTCCTATGTCCACTTTTCCAGTGTGCTTTCTGTATTTTGGACTTCTTTTTATGACTGTGTTTACCTATTTGAAAAATTAGTTTGTTTTTTTTTTTTTTATAAACCTCTTTAAGTGCAGCCTTTTAGGTTCAAGCTTTTATTAAGGAAATAGTGTTCATAGTTCTCAGTTTTCAGCTTTAACTAGAAAATGCTTTTTATTTATCATTCAAGAAATTACTGTTCTGCTTTTACTTACCAATACAAACATGTTCTAATTAGTGTTCAATTTTTCCTTTTTAAATTTATTATTTATTTATGTATTTAATTTAATGGAGACATTAATGCTATTGTTTTTACTGACCTTCCCTGTGCGAAAAAAGAATTTGCAGGTTATACCAGTCCTATCTGGCAATATAATTATGTGGCAACAACTTGAGACTTTTTTCTGTTTTAAATTGAAATGTTGTTAATGAAAGGCTATATTTTGCTTGATGTACTTATTGCTGCGTTTTGTGAAGTAAGATGAAAATTACGACATCATAACCTATGTGCTTTTTAATACCGGTTGACTTGGTGAGCGTTGACTTGGATTCTAAATACCGGTTTGTGTAACAGCATCTATTTTATCAGGGTGTTGACCTACTATTCAGTTCATATGAAAAATGACCAAAATCATATACCAGTGTGATATTATTATAACTATCTTAAAACAAATGTAATATTCAATAAAATAATATTATAATTAACAATCTGTGTATAATACTAGCAGTAGAATAAAAAAAATTGTAATAATACTTTTACTTCAAAATATTTTATATATGTGTGGATTTAAGCCCTGCATTTAAGAATTTTCTGGTTTATAAGAGGTGACATGAGTGTTCTAGTGATTTCACATAACAGAAAATTGCTTTGTCTTTATCAGTTAAATATATAATTAAATTTATAAGTTAATGTGAATCTATTTATACATAAACTATCTAGCATTTTCAAATGCAGACTAAGTTAATTTTTAGGTGTTATGCAACGTTTTTTAAAGACAGGAAAAAAAACCTCTGCATGCAGTATTCTGAATGCATTATTGAATTGCCATCAACTACAGTTCATGGGTTGCACATGAGGAGAGGGGGTGTGTGTATACATGTGTGTATATACCTTAACTTTTTTGCTTTGTGCACGTGGCAAATTCTGAGAAATAGAAAGAGACTTGACATTTACTTTCTAATAAATTATTGTAAATGAACTGTTTTGGGATTAGTGCACATCATATGTTCATGTGTGGATACAATTTAATAACTGAAAACAAGGCTGTTACAAGCCTTTATATCTTCTCCTAAGTTGAAGGCATGGTATACAGTACCCTTTCTCGGTTAGACATCTCTTAATCACTGTAGATTGCATGTGTAACAGAGAAAATACTTTTAAATTAATGGAAATAGTACCTTTTAAGTTAAAAATACCCCTTTTAATAAAAAATGCAGCTAATCAATCAGCATGTAGTACTACCCAGTTAATATTAAACAGTATTTTTATTTTAAAATTACTCCAACTATTCTGAACAGTAATAGAAGACAAAAATAATACAAGCTTAAAAAAATTGTTCCTGATATTTTTATGCAATTAGCCATTATGTGATTGTTCATCAGAATTGTAATTTAATATATAATAATTGCAATGCATTTTAAAAAAAGTTATAGTAGTTTTAATGATTATCAACAATTCTGTGGCTGTGTAGAGTCATTGCTGTTCTTTGAAATTGCAGAGGTAGTTTTCTACTGACCATTTGTATAAGCTGTTGTCGCAGAGTTTGCTTGTTAATATTGCCTATTGTATAATACTATATTAATTTAAATAGTAGTATTTATGAATTTTTTGAAATTAAAGTATGTTGTAGAAAGTACTAATAGAAGGAATATCAGAATATTTTCTATCTCTGAAGTTACAGAAATAATCTTGAGAGGCATTATGCAAACAGTTTTTGGTTTGATGCTCCATAGCACAAAGCTGACTTTTAATACAAAGCGAGTGTCTAATGTAAAATGGTTATAGCTGTGAAACATTTAGTGTGTTCATTAGTTAGCAATATAATTGTTGTGAAGAATGGTTAAGGTGTGTTAATGAGGGAAACGGTAGCACGATACATTGGGTGGTTTCATGTATCTTGAAATCATTAGCAATGAAAGACTGTTATTTAGACCATTTCTTTCTCCTGTATGTGTAATAGGTAATTGTTTTGCTCCTGTGATAAGACCATCTTCTTGCTGCTGTGAACATTAAAGTAGCTTTTTTTGTTTAGATTTTTTTAGGTCTTCCTTTTTCTTTTGTGCTGTAGTCTAGCATCTCACTTTAGAATCACTGTTTTGTAAGGGTTATTTAAAATATATGATTACTTTTGTTTAGGCAAGTGTGACTCTGTACCTGAAAAGAACTAATTCTTACTAAAGGTCAGGTTATACAATAGATGATACATCCTTATCTGATTATTTTATCGAATTTGTGCATAGTAGGTTAAGTGTTTTGTTTGAGCAAGTCTTTTTTTTTTTTTTTCTGTTCTTGACTAGTGTTACACTGTGATCCATGTAGTACTGAAAGGGAGTAGCTCCATTTGCTCTATTTATAGCTCAAATAAAACAAATCAGATTGCCACCTTATTATTCATAATTTTTATCTCAGTGTATGGGTCATAATAAATCTAGAGAAAAAGAGAAAAAAGGTACATAAAAGAAAACACCTCATCACAAAAAAAAGCTTCCTTTTCAAAGACGGACTAACCAAATGACACTGATGAAAAAAGGTCTTTGAATCTTTATTATGTGATGGAGATGGTTCAGCTCTCGAATTTTGTACTTAGGAGTCACATTTTTTAGTGCAGTTTGTCAAACTAGAATGTGATTAATCTATCTATTATTCTATATTGATATCGGGGAACCTTGTCAGAGTGTACATAATGATGTATGACTTTGTCAGCTTTTGATAGTAATATTATATTTACAGCTAACAAAATTTAAACATGCATCATTTTGTCCTTGAAATACGCTTATTCTGTTCCCTTGATTTGCAAAAATATTTGATAAAAAGAAAAACAGCACTTTGCTGGAAAAATGTGGCTCGTTTTAGCTTTTTGCAATCATTAATTAAGAGTGCTTGTTGTTGCACACCATGTCATGTGCTACTAATTTCTTTGAAATTTAATTATAATTAATTTTTTTCTGCCTTTCTGTGCTACCTTTGTGTGTGTATCACTTCAAAGACATAAAAATATTTTAAAGTAGCATTCGTTTTTTCAGGTACTTCCTAACATATCGAAATATTATTTCACAATTTTATCAGGTGAGCCTGTGTGTAAGACAAGTTTAAGACTGAAGAGAAGTGGGCAGTGTATAGGCAATATATATATTTGACTTGGAAGTCAAAGTGATTTTTTTTTTATTTCCCTACCAGGGGGATCTGGCTAAAAGCCTGCAGAATATCAAGGCAGAGGAAATGTTTTTTCTTTCTTTATGTAGAAAAAATAAGTTTTTCTAGATACTGTAACACTGGATTTTTCCAAACAGGACAAGCTTTCCTTGTTGTCTTGGGTAAATATATAAATGACCTAAGTCCTTTGTGCATCATTTTCTCCATTGACGCAGCACTGCTAAGAAGAGCTACTTCATGACCTGCTTGAAGAACAGTTAATGTTTTCAATCTGCTTTAAGGCTGCGACTTAAGCCTCAAGGAAGGTATTATGTGAATTGTTCAAGTTTGACTCTTAAAAGTATATTAATTTAGCTGGAAGTCAGAATAGCTGTTAAACTATATGCTAAAATGTTTGACAATAATTAACGCTTACTTACTTACTCCAGTAAAAAGAATGGGTTTTATTTTTTCCAGACTTTGTGTGTAACTGGACAAGAGCTCTACATATCAGCGATTAAAGAATTACTAGTGAAAATAAGAAACTGGGCTGAGATTTTACATGTTTTCAAATGTTAACCTTTATTTATATATAAAATAAGTATATTGAGAAGTATTTTAAGAAAGGAGCTTGAAAGATGATGGAATAGAATGGAAAAAAGTAGTTGAAAGATGTAAGAATGAGATTGTCAGTTCATGTACTATGGTGTATCATAGTAATGGAATTGTGTCTGAATAGTTCATCTGGCATTTTTTTAGGAGGCCTGTTAAAATGAAGACAAGTGGATGAGAAATTTCCTGTGCATTTTTAAGGCTAGTGAGGAAAAGATACTGACTTTTTCAGTGGATCACTAAGGTACAGAAATGTAAACATTTTAGATAAATTTCAGTGATGCTACCCTATTTGGAAGACTTTGCTAGAGAACTGTGATTGTAAAGAGCACGAAACAACAGAAAAGATGAGAAACTCTGGAAGTTCTCCCTTTGGACCTGGTAGTGATCATAGATTTGTTTGGGTTTTTGGTTTTTGTCTTTTTTTTAGTAAATGAAGCTTTTTGTAGGGGCAGTAGCTGGTTTTCTGTCTGTAAATTTATGGGATTATATTGCTAATTTGCTGTATGAAATTATAGTGGGAGGAGTGGCATTTCTGACATAGGGAAAGGTCGATGCTGTCTTTGCACTATCTCTGTGTATGTGTGGATGCCAGAAAAGCCTTTTGAGTATAAACGGCAATTTCAGGAAAAAAAACCCCAAAATTACACAAAACCGTGAAAAGTGCTTATGTAGCAATCACAGATTTTGCAGATGAAGTGAGAGGTATTATTCTGTACAATAAGGAAGCCTTTTTGGAAGGTCTTTGCAAGTGGGAAATGTGGGCAGTGGGAGTTGATCTATGTGCAGATTGTACTTTTAAGGAAGGTGACAGTAGTATTGAATGGATTTCCCGCTCCTCCTTCTCCAATTATTTTTTTACTGAATGAACCACTCCTTTCTTTGACATGAGGATAAAATATGGGAAAGAGTGGAGATAACTTAAGCCAGCTGAATGTTAGAAAAGGATGTGTGCTGGAGAATTTGTTGTTTTATTTGTGGTTAGCAAGCTGCTTTGTAAGGACATTGACCTGAAAAGGAATGGTAGGGGACTCAGATGCTTTTAAATATATAATAATTTTTAATATAAAAACAGGATTCAATTATAACTTGCTGGAATTGAGAATTAAAATGTGCTTAATTATGTTATTATATTTTTACATATCTAGCAAAGGAAAAATTAAAGGAAAATTATGTGAGTTGGTGCTTCTGCTACAGTTAAAGTTGTTAAGCTCAGTTCTCTGGATGGAGAGTGTTTGTAATTATAAAATTGTACTGTGAGGATTTTTTTTTTTTATGCTGGTGGGGTAGATAGAGGAATTCTTAATCTTCCCTTCTCTAATGATTGATACTCTGATCTTAAAGGAAAACTGTTACACTGTTCATTAGTCTTTTATTTTGTATATAGATAAAACTGTCATTTTGTGAGTAACCCTCTGCAGCTTTGGTCAAGTGAGATTTATTTGATGTCATTCACCCAATGCGCTTTGACAGGTGGTTCTAAAAATTGTTTTTTGTAAAGTTTAACTTATTTTGATTAGGCCAAAGCATGTAAAATGTGGCTCTTCAGATATGCTGTCATTCTGTAGAATTGTTTTATGTAATAAAAAAACTTCTCCAAGAATAAAAAAAAAAAAAGAAAAAAAAAAGAAAAAGATTTTCCTTCCAGGAACTGCAGTCCAGTATTTTTGAAAAACCTTTTTAATGCATTTGAGTTTTTGGAAAAGGACAGTATCTTGTTTTTATTTTATTGGCCAGAATGCTTTGAATGATAATACCTACTTATATAATTCTCTGCATTTCTAAATTAAACTATAAAAATGGAGTAGTTAATCCTCCTGAAGTGTATCAATATTGAACAATGAAAAGCTTCATGAAATCCAGACTTTTTCTGATATACCTCAGATCCTCAGGCCTACAAGAATTAAAGCTTCTTTTGCCTTCACACAGGATGTTTTTCTAATCACATTTGATGGTGAACATCTGTAATTAATGTGATTTTTTTTTTTTTCAGAATATTATAAACACATTTCTATTCTAAGAATTCATTTACTTCCACTTACGTCTTTTACAGCTAGGGGATTGAATATATGCTTCCTGTTCTTGTAACTATAGAACTAACTGTAAATTTCACAGAATAATGTGAGGGACTTGAATAGTGCCTACTAAAACATTAGTTCAGATTAAAATCACTTGAACAGATTTTGTACTTTTAAGTGGTCTGTGAGAAGATCATTAATATATGGAGATTGGTTAGTGCTCTAGTGCTGAAATTCTGGTGGCCTTTAAGTCATAGTTACTAACGAAGAGTGAAGGGTGCTGATTTATGGTTCATATGGCTAGCTGTCACTGAATGGCTTTTATGGAAGCTACCAAATAATGTAGCTAGAATGAGACGCCTACTCTCTCCAACTCTGGAGAGCTGTTATCACATGGTGTATAGCTGACTCGGGATCAAGGAGGTAGAAAACAGTGATTACCTCTTTGTCATGTCTTTGGAAATTATCTTTGTAGTCTGATTGCACTGCTGTTACTAAACAATAATACTCATATTAAATACTTAAAAAAAGAATTGTACATTCAGTATATCTTCTGCACTAGTTAACATATATACTAGAGATATCATTCGAATAGTTTCTTCCTGTCAATGAAAGATGCAGTTATTTTATCATGTCACTTCTGAATCATTCTTCTGTTGTATAGTTTTGCTTCCAAATTACATTAGCTTATCTGAAAATTCAACATCGTCTATCCCCACGTTTCAAGTTCCCTGCCTTTGCTCACCTTGTGTCAACAATAGATTCCTTTCTTTTTTAGTTCAAAAGGGTTACTCTGTCATTACTCCAAATGAGTAGAATCACAGAATTGTAGTGGTTGGAAAAGACCTTTAAGATCATAGAGTCCGTGCTAATGCTAGAGTCCAACCTAATGCTACCACTCCCACCTCCAAACCATGTCCCCAAGCACCTCATCTACCCATCTTCTAAATACCACCAGGGAAGGTGACTCCATGACCAACCTGGGCAGCCTGTTCCAATGCTTGACTACCCTTTCAGTGAAGATGCTTTTTCCTAATATCCAATCTAAACCTCCCCTGGTGCAACTTGAGGCTGTTTCCTGTCATTTTATTGCTTGTAACCTGGGAGAAGAGACTGACCCCCCACCTCTCTACACCCTCCTTTCAGGTTGTTGTAGAGACCGATAAGGTCTCTCCTCAGCTTACTTTTCTCCAGGCTAAACAACCCCAGCTCCCTCAGCTGCTCCTCACAGGACTTGTTCTCCAGGCCCTTCACAAGCTTTGCCCTTCCCTGGACCAGCTCCAGCATCTCAACGACTTTCCTGTAGTGAGGGGCCCAAAACTGAACACAGTACTCAAGATGTGGCCTCATCAGTGCTGAGTACAGGGGGAGGATGACTTCCTGTTGGCCACACTATTTTGGATACAAGCCAGGATGGTATTTGCCTTCTTGGCCACCTGGGCACACTGCTGGCTCATGTTCAGCTGGCTATCGACCAGTACCCCCAGTGTCCTTCTTTTCTGGGCAGCTCTCCAGCCACTTTTCCCCAAGCCTGTCATGTTCCATGGGGTTGTTGTGACCCAGGTGTAGGATCCAGCACTTGACCTTATTGAACTTCATGCCATTGGCCTCAACCTATCGATCCAGCCTATCCCGATCCCTCTGTAGAGCCTTCCTAGCCTCAAGCAGATCAAGACTACCACCCAACTTGGTGTCGTCTGCAAACTTACTGAGGGCACACTCAACCCCCTTGTCCAGATCGTTGGTAAAACTATTAAACAGAGCTGGCCCCAACACTGATCCTTGGGGAACACCGCTAGCCACCGTCTGACAACTAAATTTAACTCCATTCACCGCAACTCTCTGGGCCTGGCCATCCAGCCAGTTCTATACCCAGTGAAGAGCACATCCATCCAAGCTGTGAGTGGCCAGTTTCTCCAGGAGAATGCTGTGGGAAATGGTGTCAAAGGCTTTACTAAAGTCTGAGTACATCACATCCACAGGCCTTCCCTCATCCAATAAATATGTCACCTTGTCATAGAAGGAGATCAGGTTGATCAGGCAAGACCTGCCTTTTATAAAACTGTGTTGACTGGGCCTGATCCCCTGGTTGTCCGGCACATGACGTGTGATGACAGTCAGGATGATCTGCCCCATCCCCTTCCCTGGCACCAAGGTCATACTGACAGGCCTGTAGTAGAATAAAGGAATAGTAGGTATTTTTCTTTATCCTGAATCCTGTTCCAGTGGTTCATTGTAGTTATTTCGCTATGTAACTGTTTGCATTCTGGACTTTCTCTTGAAGTATATTTTAGAATATTTTGCACAGTATAAGTTCCTAGGATGCTTGCTGCTGCCTTTTCTCACCCACCTCACCCTCCCACCTTCCCAACCTCAAGTGCAGTGTGGTGTAGAAACCAGGGAATATATTAACCTGTCACAGGAGGGAAGAAGTGGAGATGTAGTGTTGTACCTGCCTAAGTAAAGCATGTTTCCTTTCTCTCTTTTTCCCAACCTTCCCAAGGCCTTTAAAAAAACATACTCAAAACCACCTAAATTAGGAAGCACACTTAGAGGATACACTTATTTAGAACGCAACAGAAAAAAATGAGACAAGTAAGTTCAAAGTAATAAGTAAATTTATATTAACTTAAAATTTTATCTTCAAATTGCTTCTGTGAAGCTACTGAAAATCTTCATGTTTAGTTTTAGAAAACTCTAACTTGGTATTTCTTCTCTTCTCGAGAGAAGCTTTCTTAATTCAAGGCTTTCAGCTGTATTCTATCAACATGTATGTCTTTAATAGCAGTTGTATTGTCATTCTCAGTAAGATTTGGAGGATGAAGAGGAAACAAAAGTACTATATTAATTACAACATTAACAGTGTAAAATCTTAATGTGAAGAAATGTTCCTGAAAGATCCTTTTTACTGAGATTTCTAAATATTTTGTGTGTCAATATATCTGTTTTGTTGTTTTACTTAGGTCACTTCTTTATATATTGAAAATAATTGATTGTCTCATATTTTTCTTTTGCTCTGCAGCAAAAGTTGTCATGGTAAAATTTACATTAAAGTGAGCACGTTTTTAATTAAACTTGTCACATATAACGAGGCAGTATTTAAAGCAGATTTTAAAAGTGTAGTAACTTGCTAATCTACCACAGTATAAACATGACAGATACTAAAAATATTTGAAATAGAAAAATTAGTGGTGTAACCTCTTACAAGATAATTTCTCTAATAAACCTTTGCAAACTATCTTGTGCATTTAAGTTTTTAAACTATGCTTCAAAATGACAAAGTATTGATTTATAACATTGATAGTGAAAACTTCAACTGTCTTTCAGTGATTATTTGACACCATGAATGAGCATCTCTGAAGAATCCTTTTACATTTCAATTTACCATACTCTTACAAAGATCAGACAGGCGTGGTTAGGAAGACATTTAAAATAGTG
>NW_010311432.1:48375-54150 GCF_000700745.2 Antrostomus carolinensis
ATTCTTGTATGAAGTAAGAGTGATAC
The DNA here is from genome assembly GCF_000700745.2 of Antrostomus carolinensis. Classification (NCBI taxonomy): domain Eukaryota; kingdom Metazoa; phylum Chordata; class Aves; order Caprimulgiformes; family Caprimulgidae; genus Antrostomus; species Antrostomus carolinensis. The sequence goes on from NW_010311432.1 coordinate 48,402, forward strand.
TAGTTATTTCACTATTCTGCAATACACTTACTCTATGTAAAGTTGACAAATAACAAGGTAGGATTCCTTACAGACTTACAGCAAGGTTTGAAATGACTGCATGCTTTGGATGCAAAATGTGTTTATCATTGAATCCTGCCCTTAGTGGTGAAGTTGACTGCTCAAAATTAGGAAAGCCTCATTTAACGTTGTGCATGTAACATTTCTTAGCCTTCTTGACGTGCATATTATTATAGTGTTTCATTTAAATAATAATATTTTCCATTTCTTACTTCGGAACTTCATTTTATTCAAACACAAAATGGATATTATTTTTAATAGTGGGAATTTAGCCAGTATTTTCTTTTCACTTATTTTTCAAATTGTGTCCACTGGTCATATTTTACTGTTTGCTCCCCAGTTCATATGCTATTCTGAAGGCAGAACTTTTTTCTCCTGTTGACTCACAGATCTAAGTACCTCACAAATATTGACTGACTAATGTAAAAAAAAATTGCTTTTAAAATAAGGAGGAAGTGGGGAGAGGGTTAAGTCTAAAGGACCCAGCATTTAAGGCAACAGGATTGGGAACAACCATGACGAGAAAGTTTTAGCTTCACTTCTGTAGCATTTTGGAGAAAAGGATATGAAAAGTCTGCTGCTGAAGGATGGGGATGAGATTTTCTAAGTAGAGAATTTTCCAACCTATTTTGTCCTATGGAGTGGGGTTTTTTTGTGATGTTAATTATTTACTATTCTAAAGGGAGGATAATGAAAAGCAGACAAAGCTAAATGTGTCCCAACTTATGAATATTTCAGGATAATCTAACTTTCAGATGATCTTCGATAGAATTAGGAAACTTTAGCATTGTAAAAGCTTCAAGAGCCAACAGTTGCATACAGTTACTGTGCTGTAGGCTACGATTCTGTGGTTCATAAATAGATGCAGAAAAGAATAAAGAGTTTTGTTCATTTTTTTCTTCATATTCATGCCAGGAGCATTTTGTGAGATCGAATGCTTTGCAAGGAAGTGATAGTTGCTGTTGTAAGGGAAAAGAACTGTTTTATTTCTGTATCAGTCCAGGGTAAATAGTTCAGATGTAGGTTCACTGTTGTAGCACGTTTTGACTGAATGTTACAAGACGTTTTAAAATAGTGATACAACATAACTTTTTGACAGAATTATGATATTATGTTATTCTATGAGACAGAGGTGTATAAATTTGGGGGGTTTTTTAGTAATAGATATAAGTAATAGCCAAGTAATAGATAATCTAGGGCAATGGATGGATTGTCCTTACCTTTTTGTGTTCACGTAAGATTTTATTGCAAACAAATAGTAGAATGTCTGTATTTGAGATAAACCCTATTTGATACATAACTCAAAAGAGTTGAAATACTTGTTTTTCTCAGAATCCTTAAAAACAAATGTTTGTTGTGCATCACTTTTTTCTCTTCCTGTTTTCACTCTTGAGGTAAAACATGTTAATTTTCTGGAGACGGAAGAGTATGTCCCAGAAATGAACCTATTTTGGACAGGTTATTTTATCCTTGAAGAAATTTGCTTTAAACATTGTTTTATAAGCACAGCTATGGTAAGAAAGAGCTGTTTTCTCTTTAGAAATATTGCAGAGTGTGTGGACTTCAGAGAATGCATACACGGATACCTTAAGTACAGTTCTTGAGTTGTTTCACCCAACTCTTTTTGACAGTGAGGTTCCACATCAGCCTTATGTTTATGGTTACAAAATACATACATTAGATAGAAAATGGCTCTTCACTTCATATGCATAAGAAAGAGTGGATGACATCATTCAGAACAAATACTCCGATTTTGATAGTAGCTTCCAGAAATGCAGGTTATTTCTTTGATGAGGTATTGTTGAAGATATGATGATGGTAAGTTGATTATTATATTTGATGAGAAGGTAAAAGTGTGTGACAGGTGTTACTGAACTACATGCTTTGAGCTACCTATGGCGACAGGTGTAATGTTCAGTATTAGAGTGCTCACAAATCTTTACTGTAATGATTTGAATGTATGTATTTTCCCTATTAGAGCTTCATTTTGCCATAGACATAACTCTTCAAACCGTCTTGTCATCTTTAAGGGTTTGAGCAAACATATTTTGACACAAATCGGAAAACTGTGACAGTTGAGTGACAAGTTGTCAGAGGTTCCAGATCAATTTTATAGTTTATTGCCTTAAACTCTGCTAAGGAGATAAATTTCAGGAAAACCCCTGAAATTAATCATTAAAAATACTGCAGAAATTTAAATTATTTAAGAATAATAGGTATGGAGACTATTAAGTTATTTCGAGGCTAGAAAGAATGTTGCAGCAATGCTTTTTATAGAAATTATAAATGCTAAATAACACTTCATCTCTTATGAATGAATTTGAATATTTTCAAAGATGGTGAAACATGAGTTAAATTTTGTGGTCTAGAAGAAAGCATGGAAACTAAAAGGTCAGTAGGCCATTTTGATCTCTGACTCTTAAAAAGTGGTAACCAGGTTGAATGTTTGGATACACTTAATGGGAAGGGTGGGGTTAATGGCTGATCCCCAGTGGGTTGCTGCTGCACTGTACTCTTGGAGTCTTGATAACACACCAATGTTCTGGCTGTTGCTGAGCAGGTGCTTGCACAGCACCAAAGCTTTATGTCCAGCCCCAAAGGTCAGTAAGCTGGGATAGCTGACAAACCTAACCAAGAGGATTTTTCCATACCATATGGTGTCAGGCTCAGCAACAAAAGCTGAGGATAAGGGGGACAATGCAGGAACATTTGTAGTTGTGGAGTTTCTCTTCCCAAGCAACTGCTGCACATACTGTGGCTGTGCTTTCCAGGAAGTGGATGGATATTGCCCGCCAGTGAGTAGGGGAAGAATTCCTCACTGCTATTCTTCCACACGCATCTTTTGATTTTTCTTATTAAACTTTATTTATCTTGATGGACAAGTTTTTCCATCTTATTTTCTCCCTGTGCTGTTGAGGAGTGAGGGAGTGGCTGGGTGAGCATCTGGCAGCCAGCCAAGGTCAGGCCACAATGCCTGTGTAAGATTTCAAAATGGACAGATGTTCACAAATAGAAGACTTATAGAATGGACTATACTGAGGATGGACTTAATGCAGAAAGTATTAAGTAGATTTCTGAGAAGCAGAAGGGTGAGGGGTTTTTGTTTCTTTGTTTGTTTGAACTTGGTATACTGAAACATAGGGAAGGAGCCTCTGTGTTCTTATGTTGTACTCTGTTTTTACTACCCCCTTCCCACCCCAAGCCTACGTATCTACCTACTAGAAAGTAGTTGCAGCCTTTCACTATGACTTCAGGGTCTGTGATTACTTGCTTACTTGTAGAAACAACCATGTAGAATGCACTGACAACCGTTCTGCCTTTTAGCATTGTTCTATGATTTCTGTAGTGGTCCAGTACATTGAAATTCTTGATACTTTACCCAGTAAGTAAGTCTTCTTTAAAAAATGTTCTATCTTTATTTGGTACTATACAGCCATGAGAGGTTGCACAAGGAAAAATCACTGTATGTATATTTTGGTACTAACGAAGTTCCATAAATGAAGACATAGTCATAATGGACATCTTTAACCTTGAAGGTAAGAAGGGCAGTCAAGTCATGCTGAGGGCAATCAGGTGTATGCTGAAAGACTTTCAGGTTGGATCAATTTAACAAAATTATCACCTCACCTATCAGAATTTTTATAGGTAGAAATGCTAGACCTAAACAGGAATAATATAGTATAGTTTCTGGTTACTGACAACCTAACCAGGGTGGTGGCACTGGCTCTAATATACTGAAAAAGACAAAAGATGAAGAAATATAATGGTCTTGAAGTACAGTAGTCATGGGAGACAACAGTTATAAGAGGATTTCACATTGAGATGCAACTAAAGTGAGATTTATAGACTGTCAGTGATATGCAAGAACTGGTTATGGAGCATGTAAGAGGAGGTTTAACCAATGGTGTAATGCTGAGTAGTTTACAGGATCTGATGCAAAATCTTGCAATATGAGCACCTATCGGTAAAAGTGACCACTGCGTACTGCAAAACGATATGAAAAATGAAGGATTAAAAAAACCCAACCAACCCAAACCTCCCTGCCTCCGCAGCTGTTACTGTGCACAACTTCAAGGAGATAAGTGAAACAAAACAGCTGATTGAGAAGAAAGTAAAATGTACAGTGAAGAAAACTAAATTCATATAGTCAGTGGAAGATATTTAAGGCAGAAGAGGAAGCATACAATAAGAAAGATTTAGAAAATGGCAAAAAGTTAACAAGCAAGATTAAATATGTTGGTGAGATAAATCATTGGAGGCAAGAATGCATACATTAAAAATTGAAGTTACAGTCAGATGAAGGAAATAGTGTCATAAAATCTGACAGATTAAATTTAAATATGCGGTAAAGCAATAAAAAACAATACAAAGATCAGCTAGCAAAAGAAGGGAACTATGGAGGAACCTTTCTGCAGATGACTCAGGTGTGGGAACATTGTTGAGGATGTTGTAGGGACAGTTTACACAGATGCTAAATGAATTTCTTACAATGCTATTCATTGCAGAGAACTTTTCTGTCCAGAGCCTCCCTTCATAGCAAGCTCATAATTGGTTATGTTTGAAATTTAAAAGCTTGTATTCACTTGCAGAGTTCTTAAGGAACTGAAGCATAAAATGTCTGAATTACTAATGGACATATATAACCTCTTGCTTAGGGCTGCCTTATCCCCTGAGGACTGCAGGGTGACAAATGTGATATTTGTCACATGTTTGTTGCTTGTTTGTCTTTGTTGTTTTATTATTTCTGTTCATGGTCCATGGAATTATGGGACAGCCATGCAAATGCACTGGACAAAGTAGCTTAAACGGAAATAGAAATAGGAATGTGTGGACTCTCAAGTAACATCCATTTGGGAAGAGTATTCAAAGAGAGAATTATTTTGAAAGGATTAAAAATAATGGAAAAAAATGTGGTTGATGTAGTCCATTTGGATTTCCAAAAGATTCTTTACAAGTACCTGTTAAAAACTTCTTAGGAGACTAACTAAGCATTAGTAGGTTGAGAAGGAGGATCTCTGAATTACTAACTGTGGTGGTTTGACCCACAGTGGGACCATGTGGTCCTGCATTGGGACCATGTGGTCCTGCATTCACTCCCACTGTCTGGTGAGATGGGATGGGAGACACAACAAAGGGGGCACAGGATTAGGAATGAAGGACAGGGACGGCTCACTCACCAGTTATGGTCATGGGCAAAACAGACTCAACTTGGGGAAGAAAAATCAATTTAATTTGTTGCCATTCATCTAAGTAGTGCAACAAGACATAACAACCACATCTTACACCACCTTCCCCCCATCCCTTCATTCTTCCCAGGCTCACATCACTTTGCTCCCGATTTCTCTACCTTCTCCCCCACCAGCACAGGGGACAGGGAATGGGTGTTGCAGTCAGTTCACCTCTGTTGCTCTTCCCAGCATGGAAGTCCAGGAACAAGATGTTCCAGAGCAAGCTTCTCATGGAGTCAGGGACCTCCTCGGGCTCAGCTGCCGGCTCTGGCATGGGGACATCCACGGTCTGCAGACTCACTCCTCACTCTGAGAGTCCAGCCCTGCTCTGGCAGCGAGTAACTCTCAGGGTCACAATTTCAGTCACACTTGCCCTCAGGCTCAGCTTCTCTGTTCCACTGTAGAATCTCCATGGGCTGCAGACCCCCTGCAGGTACCACACCTTCTTCTTCTCAGGACAG
>NW_010311433.1:0-2797 GCF_000700745.2 Antrostomus carolinensis
GCTTAACTTCACTCCTGATTTCTCTACCTCCCCCCTGCCGAGTGGCACAGAGGGTTGGGGAATAGGGGTGGCAGTCAGTTCATCACACATTGTCTTTGCTGCTCCTTCCTCCTCAACCCATTCCCCTGCTTCAGCATGGAGTCCCACCCAGGGGAGACAGTCCTTCATGAATTTCTCCAATGTGGGTCCTTCCCACAGGCTGAGTTCTTAATTTTTCATTAACTGCCTCAGCATGGGTCCATTCCATGGTGTGCAGTCCTTCAGGAACAGACTGCTCCAGCACGGGTCCCCCACAGGGCCACGGGTCCTGTCAGAAGCCTGCTCCAGCGTGGGCTCCTCTCTCCACGGGGCCACAGGTCCTGACAGGAACCTGCTCCAGTGCAGGCTTCCCATGGGGTCACAGCCTCCTTCAGACATCCACCTGCTCCGGTGTGGGGTCCTCCACAAGCTACAGGTGGTCATCTGCTCCACCATGGACCTCCATGGGCTGCAGGAGGACAGCCTGCCTCACCATGGTCTTCACCACAGGCTGCAGGCGAATCTCAGCTCCAGCACCTGGAGCACCTCCTCCCCCTCCTTCTTCACTCACCTTGGTGTCTGCAGGGGTTGTTTCTCTCGCGTATTGTCACCTCTCTCTCCAGCTGCAATTGCACAGTTGTTTTTTTTTTTCCTTCCCCTTCTTAAATGTTCTCACAGAGGCGTTACTGATGAGCTTGGCCTTGGCCAGCGGCGGGTCCGTCTTGGAGCTGGCTGGCATTGGCTCTGTCACACACAGGGAAAGCTTCTGACAGCTTCTTGTAGAAGCCACCCCTGTAGCCCTTCTGCTACCAAAACCTGGCCACACAAACCCAATACATCACACCATTCATCAAGTATCACCATTCACTCTTCTGTCTATAATGTTTTCCATCTTTGTTCCTCACCTGCTTGGGTGAATAGGTTCCTGTCTTCCATCAAAATGCCCTGTAAAAGACATAATAAACATAAAGCCATCAGTATATTCCAAATGACAGGACTTGCACCCTAACAGCATTGAAAAGTAACCCTCAAAGGAGATGTTTGCCACTGCAGTATATTTTTGAAGGATCCTAGCATCAAGAATTTTTTAATCACAGCCCAGAATCACTCTACCATATTGATAAACCAGACATTGAAAAAAACTATGGAGAGATACTTTCTCCCAAACAATTTCAAAGGCAAAGATATACATATATAAAATATATATATATATATATATAAAAAAATATATATATATATACATATAAAAGCAGGTCCTCTGAACAGCTTCAGTACAATTGAGAAATCATAATGGTGCAAATTAGTACTCTTTTGTGATGTGGTAATATTTGTGACTCAGGGTAAAGCTCGTAACACCATCTCACACCACCATGACTGCAGCACAAATCATGGACTCACCAACTGGCACAGTTAGCTGATAACTAGCAGCAGCTCAGACTTGGCCCACTTCCACGTGGTAACAGGATGAAAAGAGGCCAGGGTACTCAAGCACCTAATCCCTGATGATTTCAACACAAGAAATGGGTTCTAAGATATTTGTCAAAGACCAAACAAGAAGTTTATCAAAAACTGAGAAAAAACCCCCATGTTTTCCTGAGTTCCAATGTAGGTCTGTAAGGCCATCTTTCTTCTTTTATCTGCAGTGCACTTCTTAAAGAGAACTGGTTGGCTCTTTTGCCATGTTTCCTTTAGTACTGGACTTCACACATTTTCTTTATTTTTCCTTTCTTCAGGACAGAATTACATAGCAATAATTCTGACTGCAAAATAATTATTGTTCCAGTGTGTAATGGTCTGAGGTAGTAAAAAGACAAAGGTATTTCAGGTGTAGCTACAGTGAATAACTGAAAGGTTAAATTAGGAAGCTTCTAGGCAAACCACACCAGGACAGACAGTCTAATGAATATTAATGGCTGTAGGAAAGTAATACTGCACGGAAAATTTGCCCCAAGTCATTTTAGTTTACTCTAGCAAGTCAAACCCACAAAGCCAGAAAAGTCCTGACTTCATCTTCAGCATTGCCTCTGGAAGTCCTACAACATATTCTGTCCTTCAGGGGAAGTCATATGATGTGGGATTCACACTAGCACATAATACAGATGCTACATTTAACAGAGAAGGGTAAAACTTCACTATTACTCTGTCCTACTGCAGAATGTTTCAAAAAGTAAAACACTGGGCATCCTGAGCAACCTCCCTTTCTGCACCTTCTATCTCAATTACAGAGCAGTTCTTACCACTCTGTTACTCCAGATTCACACTTAGTAATGCACAAATGGGCTTAAACTAAACTAAGCCAAGTCCTCATTCATTCAAGATACCTCTTCTTATTGGTGAAAACACATCTTCTAAACTAGTGTATTATTATTTTAGGCAAAACCTGTTTCCACTCCCCCTGAGGAGGGAGAGGCAGAGACAACATGTGATTAACTGACCACAACCCCCATAATACAGTATGCAAACCCACAAGTACTGTTTGTATAATTTACACCTTCATGAAAGCATATTGCCATCATGGCTGCTGGCAGACACTCACAGCAAAGCCTGTGATACCATTCCCCACAGCATTCTGCTTGAGACACTGGCTGCCAATGGCCTGGACAGGAACACTCACTGCTGGGTTCAAAACTGGCTGGATGGCCGGGCCCAAAAAGTACTAGTAAATGGAGTTAAATTCATCTGGAGGCCGGTCACAAGTGGTGTTCCCCAAGGCTCAGTGTTGGTGCCAGTCTTGCTTAACATCTATACCAGTGATCTGGATGAAGGGATTGAGTACACC
>NW_010311434.1:0-22890 GCF_000700745.2 Antrostomus carolinensis
AGAGCTGGTCTCAAGCTATTCATTACCCAGCAGGTAAAACAGCAGGGCAGCTATGTTGGGTGGTGGAGCACCTGGACTTTGGACATGTTGAGGACTCTGTCGGGACAGTTGCTCCCCAGAGCACTCAGGTGGGGAGGGCAGCAAGGTGACAGCTGGGAAAAAGCCCATATTCTACCCTTGCTCTTCCCAATGCAGTGCCACTTTGCTGCAGTGAATGGGAGAGATGGGAACTGCAGGAGAGAAAGAAATGCTGGCTAAGGGGGGGGGAAATGTTCCAGTGCTAGAAAAAAACCTCTGCTCTTGCATATGGCTAAGCCAAGAAGGAGGGAAACTTAGGGATGGGAAACAGCAGGGAAAGCTCTTCCACCAAATTATAAACAAGACAGTAATTGGGGCTGGAGAAATCATATCCTCATGCTCTCCCAAGGCTGCAAACAAATCAGTGGCAGAAAAACAAGACCTAAGATCTCATTCCAGTTTTCCAGTACCATTCTGCATTTCCTAGACTATGTTATTTGTTATTTAAGGGAAAGAAAACAAATGCAAAAAAACCCCCAAAAACCCTAATCTAAGATGAACTGCAGGCTTGATATTTGAAAATTAACACATAGCTTGCTGTATCCTGTAGGCTCTGACACTGCATTTATCTAGGGCAAACAAAGGTTTTGCCTGGTTCATAAACCCAGTGAGATAGCAGAATTTGAACTTCTGCAACTGTCCGAAGCCTTCAGTCTATGCTGAAGCATTCCTGGGCTGCATCAAGAGCAGCGTGTCCAGCAGGTCAAGGGCGGTGATTCTGCCCCTCTACTCTGCTCTTGTAAGGCCCCACCTGGAGTACTGCGTCCAGTTCTGGAGCCCCCATCACAAGAGAGACCTGGAGCAGCTAGAACAAGTCCAGAGGAGGCCACCAGGATGATCCAAGGGCTGGAGCACCTCTCCTATGAGGACAGGCTGAGAGAGTTGGGGCTGTTCAGCCTGGAGAAGAAAAGGCTCCGGGGAGATCTTATAGCGGCCTCCCAGTACCTGAAGGGGCTACAAGAAAGCTGGGGAAGGACTTTTCATAAGGGCAATTAATGACAAAACAAGGGGAAATGGGTTTAAGCTGAAAGAGGGGAGGTTTAGATGAGATATTAGGAAGAAGTTGTTCACTGTGAGGGTGGTGAGACACTGGAACAGGTTGCCCAGAGAAGTTGTGGATGCCCCCTCCCTGGAAGTGTTTAAGGCCAGGCTGGATGAGGCTTTGAGCAACCTGGTCTAGTGGAAGGTGTCCCTGCTGATGGCAGGGGGGTTGGAACTGGATGAGCTTTAAGGTCCCTTCCAACCCAAACCATTCTATGATTATCTCATGTGGGTTGGGGTCGTTTCCTCCCCCATCTCACAAGTCCTAGGACCAGGTGACAAAGGCAAACCCAACACTGGAAAAGAATCCATCTGTCCTCTCCTGGAGCAGGAGAGTAGATGATGGGCTGTGGTCTGGCTGGGCATGCCTGACTGCTGCTAAGAGAGGTCCCACTCTCTGCGGGTTGAGCCCTGCTGAAGCTACTGGCACATTTCAGCAGGGAATAAGGGCTGTGAATTGCAGCTGTGCATGAATATTGATAATAACTGCCAAACACTCTTCTGTCTATCTCCCCTCCCAGGAGGGGTGAAGTGCTTTCTCAGCAAGGGTGGGACAGGGCTTCCAGTGAGGCAGGAAGGGGAAAATTGTCTCCTGTTTCTGCTGCCTTAGGGCTCACTATTGCTTATACAAAAAGTAGTGGTGAAGCTGCCATTTACTTTGGAGAAGGCAGGATCAGACCCTCATTTTCCTGCCAGACAACACACCCTCATAATTATGTATTCACACCATATTTTGATAATGCTTCCTTACAGACTAATTAATATGAATGTTTAAGAAGTCTAGTTTTAATATGTTAGTACTGAAGGAGAGACTGTGGTCCTGTGGGAGATTAGACATATTTCCCACTGATGAATACCTTAAATCTTAATGTGTATGGAGAGAGGGAGGCACATGAATCTACAGAGCAAGATACAGACGCTTCTTTTACAATTAAAAGGAAAAAAAAGTTTTTCTGGGAGCAGCAACAAGGATTATTTTTAGTTTCTAATAGATGTGTCTCTGTTTGAGGTCTAATAACATGCAAACTCTGAAGCTTTTCCTGCCATCTAGAGGTGTGGATTCTCTGGTGACTAATAGAGTGAGTTGCCTTTATGGCACCTCTCTCCCCACAGCACTAACAGGATCTTTTTCTTCTATCCAGCCAGCTATTTTCATGAAGATTGCAAGGACTTAGCAACATTGAAATTGCTGTCTTTCTACCAATTCTTGTTGATGGGTGCAAAAGTTCCTGAGAGAGGAAGGAAGGATGAGCAGACAGAGCTCATCACCACCTAAGACCTATTTTCTTAAGAAAGTAGCTTTTAAAAAAGTTGTAAAATGAAAATATCCCCCTTTATTTAAAAAAAAAAAACCCAACAAACCAAAACACAACAAAAAAACCCAAACAAGCAAACAAATAAAAAAAAAAGCAGCAAAAGCAATGGAAATGGAAATGAGTGCTAATGAACTGACTCACAGGGGTCTCATCATTAACAGGAACTGACTCATTGCATTTGTTAGAAATTACCATGATGCTGTTTTATCTGCCGTTTGTGACTTGGGAGCAGAACTGAGAAGGCCAGAAGAGATTCACCTCAAGCATAGATCATGGTGGCAGGCCTGGCTGGTCCCTTAGAACACAATGTGGTCCCAGTGAAGAAGCTGTATTTGGCTTTTTGCATACCTGATTTAAAATTGGCCCTGATCTGAACACGTATTACTGTGAGAGCCAAGGCATTTGGGAAGTCCTGGAGGTTACCCCTAATACCTACAGCAATTCAAGGATAGTTGTGACCATCCAAGTGGCTTGGCTCAGAGTGTTTATACAACAGAGATTTTCTGCTTCCTGCCACAGAGGAAACAAAAAGTATATCTCAAGTTTTATTGGTTTTGCTGTGTGGGGCAGATCTGCAATATACATCTGAGCTATATGATGGGCTGTAGATACATGGTACATGATACTAGCTCAAGGTACCTGAAAGGCTGTCTCAGTACACTGCAGTTAAGGAGTATACCTTAGCACAAGGCACCTCTGAGAATGATGTGCCACCAGGTGACATGCACCCTGGCCACCACTCTCCACCACCACCTCTCTCCTTCCAGGGCAGCCTCTGCCAGGCAGGCTGGTTAGCCACCCACCAGCCTCCTCCAGTGCCAAGTATGCACACAACCAGGATACCAGTGCAAAAAAGTTTGCAAAAAGGTGGAGCCTGGAGGTGGGGACAACGTTATTTCTGTTCCCCCTTACTCCCAGTGCAGAAGTAGAGCTCGAGTCATGGTTAGTCATTTTTTCTAGTTCATTTTACCATCTGCTGTTCTGTCCTTTGCAACAGCTGACAACAGGGCAAGGACACGAGAGATTCCATGTGATGGTTGTTTAAAAACAAACACACACTGTACTCTGTTGCCAAATATTTGTATTACTGAAGAAGTCAAGAGCCTTGGCCATGGCTCTTGAGAATCCATTGTTTGAGGTGCTACAAGCGCAGAAGCAGAAGGATGGTGTCTAATTAATAATAGAACAAAAAGCCTAAATATAACTCCAAAGACAAAAGATGAGGGAGTAAAAGAACACAGTAAGACAACATGTTTAACTTTATAAGCATAGCAGAAGTCACCTAAGCACAGTCAAGTCTTTTGGTAGGCTTCACCACCAAGAATGATTTTAATCTGGAGCCAGAGAAAGGTAAAGAAATAATTGTAAGGATATTTAAATGGACCACAGGGGAAGCATGGGAAAAGACAAGGTAAAGACAGTGGCATCATGGGCTGACCAGAGTAGAAAGTCCATCTCACTGGTTGTAGTTGGCTGACAGCTACACTGAAACCAATGAAAATCATCAAGTGTCTCCTTTATCTGACAGCCTGTGAAGTCGGTCAATGCCACGGAAGTGCAAGTCCTGGTATAGCATTCAGCTCACCTAAGGCGGTGGGCACTAACTCAGCAGCCCCTAGAGAAAGGGGAAGCATCAAGTAGAAGTGGAAAATTAACTACTTTCCCCACCTCTCAAGGTAATCCTGGCAGATCAAAGCTGAAGCACAACAGAAGGCAGCTTGAGGAAATTTAAACTCATTTACTACTTATCCTTTACTTCTGCAGCTGAGATCTGGGTGGCTGGCAGAGAATTCCCCGTGAACACCACTTCCCTTTGAAATGTGTGCCCCTAGTTAATCTCAGGGAGTCCAGATCTGCAGACCTTCTTAAAAGGTCCATATTTTGAAGGGATATCTTTAGAAGGGCAATGCTGCCTGAAAAATGAAAGTTAATATAGGAATAAACCTTCTTTCACCCTTTTGCTGCAGTTACAGAAGAATGATCTTCCACCTAGCACATGAGGTGTTGTACAATTTCTAGCTCTACCACCAGTTTCCCACATGCTTTAGGCAAAGCACAATTTTTGTTCGTACATTCCATTATATATATAGTTATATATTCTATATTGTATTATTTATATATGTTACATTCATGAGATACATGTTTTATTCAGTTCATGCGTTTCATACATACATTCATATAAATTCCTCTCACCCATTGTCTTAACTACATAGCCCATAATTACATATGGGTGAAATTCATCAAGACACTCTTACCAGAAGTGTTTTCAAATTCAGTTTGCTCTGGAATTGCCACTAAAAATGACAGCAGCTGCTCCTGGCTTTATGCTGTGCCATGCCTCAAATCCCACCCTATCTATAGCTATAACTCAGAGCACTGACTCTCTATGAACTGTATGCTGAAGAAGAAGTATCTGTGACTAATTCTACTTCTTCTTTTCCCCAAAACAGAGTCCACAGAACTGACCTACTTACCCCTTCACCGGTAGCTCTGCAGTCAGGACTGATTAGCCTATTTAAAAGGAAGTCCTAGCCAGCAAAACAGCAGAATTTGGAGCTGCTGCACCTGCTGTGTGACACAGTAGTACAAGTGCCAGGTTACTCATCTCATCCCATCCAAAAACCTGCCTGCCTTCAGACAGGTAACTGTGAGAACGAGCAAGTGCCAGACTCCAAGTCTGTGTGCATGCAAATAGCAGGGATTTTGCCTTTTCCCAGTGATTCTTGTAGATTTTCTACATGGCCCAGAGCAATAAACATGTATGAGGCACCCGTTTGGGGTTGATAAGTAAAAGAAAATAAATTCTATAAATAAAGCCCTAATTTTTTGAAAGGCATTTCAGGTGCATTTTAACAAGATAGCTAAAGGTTACACAAACAATATTACTTTGAAAACTGTCATGGGGGACCAAGAAGGAAGAAACTTCCCAAAGCTTTCAAGTAGAGGATGGAGTTCACCCTAATGCAGCACTCATTTCAGAGACCTTCAAAGGGTCCATTCATAGGGAATAATTTTGCCACAGTATAGTACGTAGTATGTAAATTGAAAAGTCTTTTTACTCTCCTCATTCTTCTTCATTATAAAATAAAAGAGACCAAGTAGAAGAAAATTAGAGCTTCAGGGAGAAGTTTTAGTGCTTCAGGAAAGATGGAAAGGAGGTGGCTCAAGCCTTTGTTCTGCTTCCATGAACTGGCACCAGAGACTGGTGGCTCTTCTTTGTGAAAGGTGTGGGGTCACCATGCAACAGGGCTCTGACCTATTAACCAAAGCTGGTACACTTCTCACCTCACGCCTGTTTCTGTTTGGTGAAGCAGAAATCTGATCTAAAATGAACACAACTTGACAGCCAGAAAAGGAGATGCTTCTAGTAGAGGACTCCTAATGATGAACAAAACACCCTCCAGCAGGTATCTACTAGTATCTTCTTCATATTTTCTTGGAATTAGCACCCAAATGAATAAGAATATCCTAATATTTTCAGAGGAAAAGTTATTTTGAAGTTTTTTTGAATCTCAAAATACTGATAGCACTGTGTATTTCAACAGTTTAATAACCGAGAGGGACGCTGGGAAGTTCTTGCTGTGTGCCTCTACATGTCTGACTGCAAGACATTGCTTTTCATAGTAAAATAGGTCTAAATAGAACATTTTCTGAGAGCAACACAGTTTAAGCACTAGCCAGATATAGAGTTTCTTGCATTTGTGTTAGTTATCTAGACTAGATAATATGTCCCGCATCCTTAAAAACATTTAAACATTAACTTATACCAATTTCAATGAAAAGTTAGTGCTGGGTCCAAGTGACCAGTCGCTGTCCAGCAGTTCTCTTCTGGGCAATATGAAATAAATGTAAGGATTTTGTTCTGGGTCTCAAGGCATATCACAAATGCTGCTACAAAGAAAGGAAATCCTACAGATAGAAGGCCAATTATTTTTCATATTAATGGACAAATATTTTACTTTTCAGTATATTTGAAAACTTTATCTCCATTGCTTGAAAATTTTATTTTCCTTTTTGCAGTAAACCAATGAATGTACTGTCTTGAGGGAGTTTTGGGGGGATTTTTTGTTGTGGAATCACTAGTGTACAGAGCTATAAGGTAAGGTAAGCAAAGTGACAAGCAAAATTCCAGTCCTTTAATCCAACAAAGCACAGTTTTCAGTGGTATCCATCTCCAAGTAAAACTTCTACTCTCTTTGCTCCTATTGTACTGCACTGTTACTCATACCATGATCGCTATCTGGAGGATTGTTAGACTGACACCTCACAGATATGATAAAGCACTAAAAAAGAAAAAAAAAAAAACCAACTCCAAACACCATAACATTCATAAGACTAAATTTCCTTTTAAGGAACAAAGTGGAGTGAACCTGCTATGTGCTTTACATTCAGCTTGTACCTATTCTATGGATGTCTCTGTAAGCATTACCTATAACCATCATAGTTGTGTATCCACCTAACAAACACTGAGAATCAAATCAAATAAGAATTCTGAATGACACCAAAGTGTCACACTAATTAATTTTTTTTTATCTACAGATATGCTTAAGGATGGGCTACCTTTTAGGTAAATGCTGAACTAAATACCTTAAAAGCCTGTAATCAGAATTTCTTCTGATCTCCTTTTCCTTCTAGCAGGCAGTCTTATTTAAAGCACTCTTGTTTCAGAGCTTAAAATCATTTGATGGTGAAACATTTAGATAAAATTCTAGGATATATTACATCCATGAAAAGAGTAGATTTTCATTTCAGCTGCATTTGTACCATGTGTACTGGCATTTTTTGCTATCTCTATCTTCATCTTACTTGCTAAAACCTTCCCTTTGATATCTCAAACAATAACATGTCCTCGCAGTCCCACAAAATTAATAAATATATCCTCCTGATGTTAAGGGTACGGGAAATGAGGCATGCAAAATTGAAGGCCTTCTTTCTTTCTGAAAACACTTGCATGTATTGAATATATAATACTTGTATGTATTAGACTACTCTAATTGGGTCATCCAGAAAGCATGTGCTTAACAGCTTGCAAGATGAAACTTGCATGAGGACACAGAGAAAATTAGTGGCAGTATGGGGAATGGAATCCATTTTTTCCCCGCTTTAATCATCCATAACATTTTCTGAAACCCTCCTTTGTTCTTTACAATGCAAATAATGACACAGCCATTTTTCAGATATGCTGTGTGATGTGCCCAAGTCCTTGAAAGACTGGACATGGCGCCTTAGTATCCATCACCGCTCCTAGGATAGAGATTACTGATGAGTAGGAGGTTCAAGAACTGATGCACTACTCTGTGTTTGCAGAATCTCTATTTACCTCTGCATCTTTTTCTCCAAAAAGACTTAAATTATAAAAAAAAAAAAAGTTAAATGTTAAATTGTTTTACTGTTAATGAGCAGTCAAATGTTAAAGTGCAAGTCTGAACTTGGAGAAAAATATGTTAAAAGAAAAGCAGATTTCAGATGTAAATGTCCAAAATAGTGCATTACAGAAGATGAATGCAACTCACTTTTTTGTTTTTTTTTCTTTTACAGTCTGAATTACCATTCCATTCTTGGCTGCAAAGCCACCATACTGTCATGAATACCTTCCCCTTGAGAGATACACAGGCAAATCTCTGGATAGACAAATCAGTTCATTCTTTTTAATGCCTCTGAAAGTACTAATTCTTCAGGTTCAGTGTAATTGTTAGCCTTCAGAAGGTTCTTTTAAGCTCTTGTCATGGACTGAATTGCTTGGAAAAAATGTGAACTGGTTCACTGGTTCAGGCTGAGGTAGACTCCCATGAGTACTCTGCCAGCTCTTTTTGCAAGCTCTGTTTTCAAGAGCTGTTAACAAACACTTTGGACAATATTGTGTCCTGCAATAATCTCGTTAATTCCTCTTCTTCTACTGAACATGTGGTGCTTTGAATAAAAGCATTTGCATCCTGGAGGACAGAATCACAGCTCTAGCACACAAGACTGACCTTCACATCATGTAGTACTTACAGTGGCATTTGTATGTAATTCTTTTACATGTAGCTATGGAAAATTGTTGCTGATAGTGCATTTCATGTTATTTTTGCACTGACCTTGCCCGCGGAGAATAAATGTCATGCAACCTTTGTACCAAATCTTATGTATTTTAAAATAAGCATACCAGTAGTTCAGAGACATATGAGCAGAATTTCTTCATTCATTATCTCTAAGCATGAGCCCCAGCAGGCTCTGATGACATGATAAAATTTAACTGGCTGTTATATACCCTTTAAACCTTCGTCACTTGTGATCTAATACATCACTTGCAAACACCCTGGGGATCCCTGCCTGGTGAAAACACTTACATAGTGTTTTCATATATCATAGTGTAGTCTCTCTCACTGTATACACCATCAAAAGGCCTTTCCTTTCTTTGTGCATTGTCTTCAGTCTTTGTGCATTGTCTTCAGAAGTGATTTGCTGCACAGACGCATGCATGTGCGATCCTAAAGCAGCCTCTTTGGTTTTGGCCTTTAAAAAACACAAGAGATTTGTCTCTCTGTGGGGTTAGAGTCCCAGAGAAAAAGGTCTAGAGAGATATGTATGAAAAAAACTAGAAGCAAAATGTAATCCATCAACTTGCCTAAGAGAGGATCAACTATACCTAAAAGAAGAATAAGTGATTTTCCTAATACCTACACAGAAAAGTTGTATCTCTTTGGCTGCTCTAATATGGGAGAAGAAACACATGTGCTGGCAGGAGTGTATTTATGTGCTGCTGATGGTGAGCTAGAGGAAAGCTAGGGAGTGCAACAGACATTTTTTTTTCATTTGGAAAAAGCATAAAAAGCAAATGAGACACAGAGAAAAGTATGGGAAAGAATAGGGACCGCTACCACCACCAACTCCTTAGGCACACAGAAATGCAGGAACGGTAAGTGAACCATATGGCTTCAAGGGTTTCCCTGAGGAGCAATACAGCAAATGCTGGAACCGGGGCACTGACAGGTACCCCGAGGAGATAAAGCACACTAACATTTTCCTCACGTAAATAGAAGTTGTGACAAAACAGAGAGAACTATCCTCCTGTCTTTTCCCACCTTCCCCTGCTAATTCAGGCTGTTGATCTTGGACACAAACAGCGCATTTCACGTGCAATGATACTCCTGTTTTAAAAAGTTGTGAAATGGATGCAGTTATCACTTGATAACATGCCAGGCACATCCACACATGAGACCTACTGCTACACCAGGGCCATGCATGGCACCGACCTCCCCTCATATGCGTCAGCCACTGTGGAGTACGGTTGAACTCTCGCTCCTGTTGAACACCGGGAGCATTTACACCAGCCTCCACCATTTCAGTGGGCAGGCTTTCTTTTTTTCATTCACCCAATCTCAAAGGCAGAGTGAGGATCACTCACTTTTTAATTTTCTAGGGTCAGATCTTGCAAGTGCATCCAGGCACAACTGCTAATGAATTCAGATGTGGTGCACTGGGAAAAGTCTTGTCTTCCGACTGTATTTGCATGGCATCTAGAGGAATAAGTCTTTATCCCTGGTAAAGGCTCCAAGCAGCATCACAATACAAAGAACACTACTCCAGGAAGACTGTCTTTAAAAATAAACACATTGTGATGGCAATGCACTTGCACTTTCAATTTTTAAAGATTAACAAGTGTGGCTAAAGATTGCAAAATTTTCCCTCCTTCCTTCCATTGAGAAGTCCTCACATTTAACTCGATGCTGCTACGTACACTCATCGTGTTTATGCTCCATGCCAGTGCTTTCTTCCAAGGCACACAAACCTAAAAACATGAACATTCTCCTAACAAGCCCTACTGTTTTTTATACTCATAAACTGAAGCATGAAATATGTCTACTAATTATTTTACTTATGCCATTAATTGCATGACATAAATACTGCAAAATAGAGACAGACATTGCTATAGAGGAAAAAAAATAAAAATAATACAGTGATATTCAGGCTTTATAGTATGATGTCACTGTGAATAAACTTGCCTTTTCTGTGTGACCTTTCTGTATAACTCTACTTATGCCACCTTCTTGGAAAAATGAAAACTTTTTAAAGGAGGCAAACACTAGCATCTAAAAACACATTTATATATATTTTGAAGAGTTCTCTTAGCTGGAGGACAGCTTTAATCTGTCTTGTTAGTAAAAACTGCAACCTTCATTCTCCTGGTTTAAGGAGGAGAACACAGTTTTGAGCAGTGCCATACCAGTTTTCTAGACACTGAGCTGCTAGGCAACTAGTAATCCTAGACAATTAATGTGCATGGCCAGTGGCTAAAGCATGACTGACCTACTGTACACTTGATGCACAGTTTGTGAAAATGAATTGTTTGTACTCACCAAATAGGAATATAAACCCATCACTATGGACAAGTCATATGTGGGTTTGAGGCAAGAAATTAAAAACAAACAAACAAAAAACCCCAAACCAAAGAGAATCCACAGGTATTTTTACAAACCCACAATACACAGCTCTGAAACATCTATAGAAACATTCAGATCCCTGTCTGGATATATTTGGGAACAAGAGGTTGTTCTTTGTAAGACTTTTTGTGTGTTTGCCCCAAGAGTTCTCTTTGGTCCTCACTCATTCTTTCTGTTTATATCACTTCCCCTTTCTTCCTATTTTATCCTCAAAGTCTTGCATAACACTCAGTTTACTGGAAGAGATATGCTGCTCATAGCTTACCATAAGAATAATTCTTTTCACCTCCTTGCCTTCATAAAGCTGCTATCTATCCATATTGCCCTCACAGTGGGAGGGCAAAATGAGTCAATTGACAGCACAGGTTAACTGCATCATGGGCCACGTTAGCAAGACTGCAACCTTGCAGGTCAAAGGGAGTGGCTAATCCCTTCTCCTTGGAATTTGTGGGACAGCTGGAATGTGGTGACTAGTTTTGGATACCAACAAACCAGAGAGAATCAGCAGAGGGCCACCACAATGGTCAGGGGCTGGAGCACCTGTCCTGTGAGGAGAGGCTGGGGTAGCTGGGCTGGTTCAGCCTGGGAAAGAGATGGCTTGGGGGGTCCTAATAGCAGCCTGCCTGGTCCTATGGGGAGGTTACAAATAAGACTGAGCCAGACTTGTCCCAGAGATGCACAGAAAAAGAACTAGAAGCAACGGGTAACATGTTGCAGCAAAAGAAACTGACTGGATTACATGAAAAGAAGAATCTCCCTTTGCAGAGTGGTGCAGAAATGGAAATAGTGCAGAGGAGCTGAAGGAGCTCCATCCTTGGAGATTTTCAAAACTTAAATACAGCGCTGAAATCCTGATCAAGCTGGCCTTGAATTGAGCAGGAGATTAGACTAAATGACCTCCAGAGGTCCTTATGACCTGAATGGTTCAGATTCTCTTGACTCTAAACTGCCCCAAGAAAATCTGTCTCAATTCCCACCCCACCAGCATGCAGCAGTTTCTACATCCTAGGCACTACTTCTTTCTGTCTTACTAGTACATGGTATATGAATGACACCAAAAGAACTGTGACATCTCTAGAAATTACAAGGTAGGTACTTGTCACAGCATCATTAGTGCTATTTCAGAGCCACTGCATCTGCATGCATTGAAACATAACTCTGATGTTCCTCTAAGTTGATTTTGATCTTTGGTCAGAATAAAACTACTGAGTAAGATGGAAAACATGAATAGAAGAGTAGAGAGTGGCTGCAGGTGAAGATACCTCTGCTTTAAGTAACTATAGGATGGACAGTCAAAGTGTATAAGCACAAGGGGTAGTCAGAGGTAGATTCAGCGAGCAGTTACTCTAACGTCAATCAAACTAAAAGGGAGTCAATAACAGCCATTGGATTTCTGGAACTTGAGGAAATGTCCTTCATTTTCTCATGTAAGTTAAATTCCTTTATACATAGAGGGGAAAAAGCCAGTCTGGATTGAGTCAAGTCGATTTTGCTTTTAGAAATACAAAGAGTCAGCTGAAGAGAAAGGATGACCTTTGTTTGGTGAAAAAAATCTTTGGTATCTGTTATTCACTAACAGCAGGTGTCTTGATGCTAGCTTTTAAAACAGAAATCCTATTGTTATTTCCACTTGCTTCAATGATGACATTTTACTTCTAAGCTTCAGCATTTAGTCCCAGGCAACAAAAGTTCACTGCCTCCCCAGAATTTCATACTGTATCTTTTCTTGTGGGCCCTAATGGTAAAAAGACAATATTTTACTGAAAATGGAGGGAAAAGCCAAAGGCCCAGTTTACTAAATGCATTAATTAGAACATATACAACATCCTTTATGTAACTGCCTTGGTTTTGCTACACACAAACTTGTGTAGCTTTGATTCTGAGAGCCTGACTGACTATAAATTACGTCCATCCTGATTCAAGGAAGTCCTCTTATTCTGCTGGTGTATTGTATATGTATGCTCATATGTATATGCTCACTATGTATACCATATTGAGCATACCAGAGCCTTTCACTCAAGGAGGGCTATTTGCTTTTTGATTTACAGTCTTATTTTACACATTAGACCACAGCAGACGAAGTTCTTTTCTACCTTATCTGAGTTACAGCACTAGTGCACCACAGTATCAATGCCTGTTGGCACAGGATGATCCTGGAGGTTTGCTGATCACCAAATAACATATAAAAATACTTTCTGTGCATCCCTTTTACCCCAGTGTGCTTGGCAACCCTGACAGCTGCTTCTGCTTTGGCTGGAGTGTGGCAGGGATGTGACACACTCCGGTTCTGCTGGTACTACAAATAGCAGATTCCTGACAGGAAAATTGAGTTACATTATCTGTAATTACAGTCTCTGGAATTCCATGCCAGGCAAATGAGCTCTCAATGAGAGCGGCTGCTGTTGTGTGTGAGGGATCTGTTCCCCAGTCACCCAAACAGGAGTCGAACACCACGCGGTTTCTTGTCAGTGCTTGTAAACAAGCAAATACCTAACTTGACTCAAGGACAGCAAGGCAGTCTATGCATCGTGGCTCTTCTTTGTTGCCTGGCTGGGAATTTATTGCAGAAATTTCCTAGGCTTGTGATTGTTAATTAATTATTATACGACATTGATTCTGTATGTCTACACAGAAATCTTTGCATAAACACCCATCACCAGTATGGTTCCTGCATTTGCTTTGAAATGCATCAGGATCTTCAAGTATTTTGATTCTGCCTATGAAGGACTGTTGTACTATCCTCTCTCCACTACCAAATTGTCACACACGTATTTTAACCCTTCATTCATTTGTAGATATCCTATTTTATGTGTTTGATGTCCAGGGATTCCTCACACTGGTATAAATCTTCCACTAAGAAAACCTAATTTGTTAATCTACTAAGGACCCTGGAAGAACATGTCTCAGCATATGCTGACAATTTAAAGCAAGGGATGGTGAAGTCACTATCTTACTCTTTGCAGGTACTAGAAACACTGACAATTTCTTACTTTCTGGTATTTCAGAAATTGCAACACAAAAGATACTGACAATACATAGAGTTTGAAATCTTGACAATCTGCATTCGGTACCATCCAAGAAGTTAAAATCCATGCTTAGAAAACTGTTATATAGGTTTTCTGTTCCAGCACAATTTTAGTGTCTTGTAGAAAATACCACAAAATTAACTGCTCTAAGTGGATTGCTTTGTTATAATGCTACTGCTGAATGTTTACCACTCTTTTATTGATGTTTCCAAAGAGTTTGTTCCTTTGGACTTTGTGTACCAAATACCACCTAGATTTGTTGGCCTATGAAGGCAACTGGAGACTTTGAAGAGAGAAACTCTACTGCAGCATTGAAATCAATGCCTAAATGTGCTGCAAAATCCAGGCCGTGGCAAAGATCATGGACAGAAAAGGCTTGTAAATACAGGTTTAAATCTGGCAAATCTGAAATTGTTTGAACTTTCCCAGGATCTGGACATCTACAAGGCATTGTAATTATAAAAGTGCCAGCAAACAGAAGGGTGCGAGTTAGGTTTTGGGTTTTTCTAAATCCACTTAAGCAATTTCAAATAATTTCTACTGATTGCACTTACTGGACATCTCTCTTGCTGTCAGTTCCCCTCCTTACTTGCTTTATTTTTGGTATACTTATATTTAAATATCCCAGACATAAAATATCTTTAGCACAGTTATCTTAGCTACCATGAGCTTGACAGATTAGGGAAGAAGCTGAAGACCTTCTGAATTAAAACGAAGAGCTGTTACAACTTAATGAAAAGAGCCTGTCTCCTTAGCTAGGGCTACAACAACTTATTAGATCGGTACATATGGTGCCCTAGGAGTTTGATTACACGAGGCTGTCATGGTGAACACCACTGTCATTTTCAAGAAATACTCTGCACATAGACATTTTTCAGCAACATTCATGCACAACTCCTTCAGCGTTTCACATCAGAGAATTTTTGCTCCTCAAGAATGTAACAGTGTAAATACAACTGTCTGAGTACAGATGGGAATTTAGAAGATCATAAAAAAAAAAATGTGTTTCCTTTAAACGAGTTTTACCTGCCAGGAATCTTTAGTGAATAAATTAAAAGAAACCTTTATTCAGTAATTCTTGCTGCCCCACACTCTGCCCTGCCCCATTTTTAAACAGCTCTTTTTTTTTTTTCCCCCCAAAAAAGATCAGTTTGTAAAACAGAGTACTAATAATTTAAAACTTTGAGGAGCAAAGGATTGATATTTACAGCTAGTTCATCTCACTTATTTAAACCACAGCCTATCACTAATCTAGTCTATCAGGAGGGACTTTCTTTATAAATAACCCCTTTGTATGTCTTTTTCCAGCTCCCTCTTTAAAAGGAAATTTCATGTTGTCTGATGGTTGTATTGGTTTCACTTCAGATTTGATTTCCAATTTGTGTTTTCTAGACAAATGCCTGAAATCTTTAAAAAACATTTATCATGATCTAGTTATTTGTTCCTTTCCTAAGGACAGTAGGTTGAAATTGGTACTGGCAGCATGTGCTGTACCGCTCACCACTTGCAGATGTTTTCAAGTCCTGTTTTGATGAACAGTAGGGAAACTGTGCAGTTCAGTTTTACATTATTCTGTCCAGTTTATCAAGCTAGAGATACAGTTATTTCCTGACTACAGAATTAGTGAACATGAGTGCAGAAGAAGCAGTTATGACTGAAGCTTACTTTTTTGTTGTTCTTTCAGTCCATAGTATTTGAGAATGGACAACAAAATATTTAGCGTTTGAGGGATGTGCGGTTTGTGTATTTATTTATTTAACAGTGTTCCCACAGACACATTTAAGAACAAACTATCCTAAATTATTTTGGAGAGGTATTTCAGGAAATTTCTCAGTGTCATTGATTTTATTCTTCGATTATGATGCACTAAAGTAATTGCATATTAGCTTACCCATGGTCTAACACTTTGCATATACTTCTCTCTGGAATGCAGCCCATATTTTCTCTCAGAAATAGCTAGTTATATTCTATCTGTATTTTTTATAGAATAAAATGAAGGAGCATGTCCTGACAACACAGTTCATGACTTTTCTAGTATCCCCTTCCCATTTGCAACCCATCATAACAAACTTATTAAAATAGGCTGTCTTTTGTGTTCTACAAAGACTCAGGTTCCATAATGCTAGTCAATAAAAATTCAGCAGTGAAAGAAAGAAAATCTTGGGCTCTGATCAATTGCTTAGTAACAAAAAGAATTGTATGGAGATGAACAACTCTCATTTGTTGAAACTGTCTAGAAAAATGAAGGGTGGTGAAGGTCTATATCAGAGTATAGACCTGCACAGTATCTGTTGTATTCACCAAGCAAGTACATTAAATAGAATTAAAAAAAAAATAAAATAAAAAAAAGAAAGAAGAAAGAAAGAAAAAGAAAAGAATTAGCTTCCAGGAACACCTTAAATCTGACAATTTCTCTTTCTGAAAAACAGTGCATTAGAGGTATTTGAATATTGCATTCAACTTCCACCTATGAATGTCTTAGAACAAGGTATAAAACAGGAGAAGTAAGAGATGAGTCTGTAAATGATCCAAGGCTAAAGAGTAGGTTTACAGTTTGGGTTTTTTTGTTTTGGTTTGTTTTTTTTCCCCCAACTGCAATGGACTGATGTCAAGAATGGAAGAAGGTGGCCTATTGTGACCAGGTCTAACCTGTGAGATAGATAAAAAAACTCCAACTTTCTTCACAGAGGTGATTAGAAACCTTTCAAGTAAAGAAAACCATAACAGAACAATTTGACTTTGCAGGATGAGGAACAAGGTTAATAGCAAGGTTTACAGAAGATGATCTAGCCACCATCAACATAGTTTTCGCAGACAACATTTATATGACCTATTCAGTACACTTCATGGAAAATCCAAACTACTGAAAGAAGAGTGACCTGGGTAGAAAGGCATGCAAAGCTCTTAGCTGTGATCTTAAAGAAAAAGAAAACAAGGTGAAAAGAGGGGAAGGACAACGTAACATGCATCTAAATACTTCAGAGCTACCACCACAAGTCAAGATGCTGCCTGGCATTTGCTACTGCACTGGACTGTCTCTTTGCCAGAGCTGGCAAACTGTGCAGGACACAAAGGTGACAAGCACAGGGCCACTAGCTCTTAGGAATTCTTATAAACTCTAGAGAAGACAGAAACTGAAAAGAAGAACAGGATGTGTCCACCGTAAGGAATGACAGAACAAATAGGAAGAGCTGAGGATTCATTCAATAAATTCCCTGAAGATCACAGTGGGGAAAAATAAAGCCTTTCACATACATATAGACCCAAAAAGAATTATATAAATATGTCTTAAAAAGGGAACATTTTCTACTACCTACAAGAGGAAAAGATTCTGAACAGCTGTCCAGTGCCAAATATTTTCCTATGCTGAAAATGTCAGCAAGGTTCTGGCAGGTGCCTTGGAAAAACAGAGCCCACTTTTATGCACACTCAGCATCCCCTTTGGGAGACTTCATTTCTGCAGGCTGCACTGGAGTTGTGTTTGGCACCTGAGGTGTTTCACAGGAAACTACAACAAGTTTTTGATGGTATAGAGGGTACTATAGTCTAAATAAATTTTATAGTATGATGGAGGTGCGGGAAGGAGGAGTGGCTGTGGTATAAGAGCCTCCATGCAGGTTCAGAAAGAGCCACAGACCTGCTCGCACAACCAGAAAGAATAAAAAATTCCATGTAAAGAATTGGCAGATGAGGGATAAAAAATGGAATATGTATGATGAGCAAGAGTCTGAAGCCCCCATCGCCCTGCCTGCCCCAAATACAAAATGCAGTAAAACAATGTCAGGTAACAGTAAGCCACCCTAGAAACTCTGTGTCTTCTGCAGTTTTGAAACCCCTTTAAAGGTCCCAGCTCTAAGGCAATGTGACCCTCAGTGCAAAAGAGAAAGGAGGAGAGATAAGCAACAGTTTAAAGTACCTTACTGCCAGGGCAAGCATCCCAGGAAGAAAGGGAAGAGAAGCCTTTGTTTCCCATCAGTACCTCCACAGGAATTGCTCCATAATCAGTTATGACTTATTTACCCCATCCTAATGCTAAAATATGACCATAGTATGTATAGGTAGCCTGAATAAACCTATAAATTCTGCTTCTATCAACTCAATTAATTTACTCTCTGAGAAGAAACAGACTGGCAAATTACAACCTACCATACTTGCATTTAACAAATGAGCAAGTGTGTACAGGTACTTTCTGGAGCATTTCCAAAGAGGGGAATGCTGCTACAATGCATAAAAAGTGGATAAATGAGACGTGTAAAAAGAACCCTGTGCATTGTCAAGTCTAGGAAAAATTTTGCCTTTGTTAAAGTAAATATTTGATTTTAACCATGAGAGATGGATGTTGAAATGGGGCAAATACACCTGGGCCCCTGAGAAA
This sequence comes from Antrostomus carolinensis, assembly GCF_000700745.2. NCBI lineage: Eukaryota > Metazoa > Chordata > Aves > Caprimulgiformes > Caprimulgidae > Antrostomus > Antrostomus carolinensis. The sequence continues at coordinate 18,260 of NW_010311434.1, forward strand.
GTAGGACTATCTGTCTGTCTGAAGCAGGAGAGGATAACCAGAGACTAAGGTAGGACAGACACATAGCAGCTGGATGGCACCAAAAGTTTAATGATGGCTTTACTCTTCAAAAAAGTCCAGGTGGGCAAGAGATTCTCTGAAGTTTCCGGGACTACAAGAATATACATGAAAATATTGACTCAAATATTTGTAAGTATCATTGTGGACTAGTAATCTTGGGTTTAAAAGCTTGATTCATACTGAAACATGGGCAAGAATATTGAACACACTCAAAGAAAAGAAGAGATTGCATGTAGTAATCTAAGCAACAGCACAAAAACATACCTGATTTGGCTTCTCAGTGTTTTTTGGTACCAGACCAATAAGTACTACGCCTACATAGGAGATGTTGAATGCAGCTGGGAATATCAAACCCAGATCACTATGGCTACATTTAGTTAAGGCAATTTTCTTCTATATTCAGCATCTTCATGAAGTTGAGACATAATACCTTTCCTTCCTCTTTCTGTGGAGACATCCCACCTACACACATACGTACCAATACTTTAATGTGTGTATCTGTGTGGATTCCCTTACAAACCACTCATGCTGTCAAAAGTATTTGAGATTCAGAACCTTTATCTTAAATAACACAAGTAAGTAAAGATCTTTGCTTTTGTAGTTAGATAACTTTGACCCTTTGCTATCTGTATTTTGGATTGTGTGTGTGAAATTGATGGCTTTAAGTGATTTTTCCCTAAAGCTAGCTCTCCTTCTGCTCTAACAGAAGCTAGTAAGAGGGCTTTCCACTAACGTCAATAGGTGCAGAATCAAATCTTCTAGCATACCACTCAGGAAAGCTTCTGTTCAGCTTCTGCTCCCAAATTCATTTGGATCATACTTTCTAAGCATCAGTAAAGACTGATTCTTAATTGCACATGCCTACCAAAACCATATCCTGACATTTGCCTCTGTGTGAGGTCAAACCTTGCACTGAATCTTGGTTTTAAGCTTGTAATTTGTTATCATTACATCATGGAACTATTTGTGTGTTAAGGAGATAGGCATGGACAGAAGTATTTGGAGAAGCAATGTAACTTCTAGATGGGACAATGTTCTCTGGCTACATCTGTGTTAGTAAATTTAGCAGTGCCTGGGAAATTTCCCAAACCTGGGAATGTGATCATCTCTGCTATTAAACCAAAAGAGCGGTGATTTCAGCCCATGCCAGCTGGCACTACCCCAGACAATTCCTGGCCACAGTCTGGGAGCTCGCATGGACCATTCCCAAAAGGCACTTTGCACACAGACACCCTGGTTTTGGAAGCTAAGAGAAGCATAGACAGAAACCATTATCTGCCAGGTGGTCTCAGTGCCCAAGTACTAGCCGACAAATGCAACTTAGAATTATAGACATAGGTTTTGTGTCCTTAGGGACCACTTACCTCCATGTGAAGAGATAAATATAAATTTATAACACTGTTCTGAGTTCTAATGATTTAAAATGCATTTTCATACCAGTTTGTTGTAACTCAGAATCATTATAAGCTTAACATTCTTCTTCTTTATTCATTTATTATTTGAAAAAAGGAACCCAAAACTAACCACATCATTTACTTTTATTGGCTTAAGTGAGTAATTTTTCAGCTTCGAGTTAAAATCAAGGGGAGAATCAATATGGGCATCGCTGTAATTGAAAACCAGTGGGTGATAATTCTGCACTGAAAACAAGATAATAAGAATAGAGATGAAACACTGGCAGGGGAAAAGAAGAAAAGATTAAAGATACGATCTCAATTAAATATCAACTATTATTAACATTATATTAAAAACTTCCCTGTGTTCTTTTCATACGCTGTATATTTTTTCTCTTTTCCTCTAATGGATGTTAAAGGAAAGAATAAATGAAATTATGTGAAAATATTATAAAACAAATTCAGACAGAATCAATCAAGTGTGTCCTTAGCTGGTAATTTATTCCTAATATCATTGAACAGCCTCCAAAACATGAATATTTAAATCCAAATCTTCTTTCTTACCACTCTTTTTACATTGCCTTGCCTTCTACCTCCAGCTAACGATTCTAGCAATAAGGAATTATCTTCCCATTGCTCACAATTAAAGAGAGAAGATTCAGCTTTACTCCTTTACTCCTTATTTCTAGCAGACCTGCTGGTTCCAGCTCTGGATTTTAATAATCAAGAGAAAGGAAGAATTCATTCTCTAAATAAATGGCTAGCAGGCCAACAAAACTATTTTGTCTCTAGTCTAATCTGTATTTCAAACAACCCAGTGATAACAGTTTAAGAGAAAACCCATTTTGCTTTCAGACCTTTCATATTCAAAGCCATACTAAAGGGGGGGCTTCTAAAAGCTCGCTGAGAACGGATGATGATGAGGCCTGAAAATTAGTTTTATTGCAATAACTTTTTAAAATTAAAATCAAAAACCTGTCTCCACAATCAACGCTATCATACAACTTTTAGCAAGTCATCTTCTCAGTAAAGAAGTCACATATTTCTCACTACTACTACTGTGTGTAACAACATAAGGGGAAGGCAAAGAAAAGAAGAATTCCATTATTTAATGAGGGAGGACAACAAAGAGTGGATGATGAAAGGCTGACACATTCTGATGTCTTTTCTTGCCCCCCTCTTCACACAGTTATGACAAAATGCACCCACAAAATTAACATTAATAATAGAATAAAGGTAAACATCAGACTAGGGAAGAAAGAGTTAGGGAACACGGGCAAGTTACAGATATTTAAGTCAGCTCTCCAGGTGAAGCTTGCTGTGACACACCTAAGGATCTTACTGCAGTAGTGTCTACCTTAGCGAAATTGTGGAGGGTGGGAAGGAGGTCCCAGATGGTTGAAAAAGGCCAGCCCCTTGCCTCTTTCCATTTTCTAAACCTGAAAACCTTTAAGGAGAGCTTAATCCTTGGTTAACTGAGAATGAAATCACCAAGAGCTTATTAGCAGCACTGTTAAATTTATACTGTTGTTACAAATGGTTCGTAAATTCTTCTGAAGGGCACAAATTTTGGTTATAAAGTGCCTTTCATCCGCAGGCAGCTCCAGGTGTGTCAGTGATAGTTCAGTATAATGACACCAGCAGACTCTGCTCTTGCAAGAACAGTTTGTCATTCAGTCCCAAGCAGGAGAACAATTCCCAAAAATCCCTGTCTAGCCACACCGCCTACCCAGATATTGTATGGGTTCCAGTGGAAAATGCAGATATTGTTCTCTCCTTTTGTGCCTTTGTACATGAATGGAAACTAAGAGGAATTTGCTCACACCACGCTTGCCAGGGGAACCATAGACAGGCAGGGGGGAGTAAACTGCACCTTTTTAGTGTTTTCTCTGAATGGAGACAGGAGAGTGGGATGGCATTGTGACTGAGACAGGTTTCTTTGTCAGCATGTCTCCTGGGACAGTACAACGGGATATCGTCCCACGTGCAGGACAGCCTACAGACACCGAGGCTAGTCTTCAGCTGGAATGGGCATTAAATAAGACAATAGTAGTATCAATATATCTGAAAATGTTCTTAGGCATTATATAAAGAAAATAATCTCTCAAATAGAGTTCAGGGTTTTAAAATGTACGGTACATATTACTGATTTTAATTATAGATTCTTTGAAGTCTCTTTCAGTCACTTAGGGTAATCTGTGCCTTTAGAATATTAGAGACTTATCACTTTGAATGTTACCGACAAGATTGCTATTAAAAGTGCAATCAGCTTTTTAATTTTTACAAGTTGTGTCAAAATGGTTTAAGCATATTTGAATTTATGAGGGTTACCTTTACTCTTCCCCCTACAACAACGACAAGTCAGGTGTCACACTACTACCATGGAAAAAAAAATACTGAGCCAGCATGAAAAGAGCAATAAGTAGCTACACAAAACTCATGCTAAGGTTCTGAGCATGCCCAGGGTAAACAAAATACCTGTAGTAACTTAGTTGAGCACTACACTGAGCCCCTGCAGAGTTAATTAAAATGCTACCCCTTCTCCCTAAACAAGCTGATCTCCGAGTATTAACTATGGTGTAGTTGTAGCCATGATAGTCCAAGCACCCAAGCAGATACAATTTGCAGGATGAGATAATATGTTATTTTAGATCAACTAATACATTTTTAGATCAACTAATGCCACTGGCAGGTATACAAGCTTTTGTTCAGCTAAGCATACATCACAGTTTGGACTCATCACAAGAATCCTTTTTTGAATTTTTGCACAAAAAAACATAAGCCATGCAGAGCTGAAAAGATGACTATTCCCTCCCATGCAAAGAATCATAGAAACAAGAACCCATGCAAAGCTCAGAGATGCTATTTCACTTCCATCTGAACTCTTTGCTAATGGCTAAGGGTACACCGAGCACTGCAAAGATTTCTGGTTTTGATTCTCTCACTGGCAGCAAATAGTCTTTTCAAAAATTGCCACTGGAATTCATGCCATGTTACTGCAGGAGCATCGTTGGTGCCTTCATCCTCACAATGCCCACTGACACACGGAGGAGTATTTCTCTCTACAAGTGGGAAATGGAGGCCTGAAGTGACATTGTGGTTTACACCCAACAACCACACGAGTCACTTGTGGGACAGAATCTAGAGCAGTTTGTGAATTGAGCAATTCTGGGGAAA